>NC_083466.1:4337500-4572426 GCF_030014155.1 Tachysurus vachellii
GTCGGACTCATATGTAGAAGTTGTCAATCACACGAGACGATGTTTTAATGAAAAAGCAAAAGCAAACTGGCACAGGTTGCCAGTTTGAACTTGTCAATCCACTTCCAGTTTGAACCAAAAGTGGTTGGTGACAACCTGTTATGTGTGCAAATGGCATTTAATTGGCATTTAAATTACAATTTACTTCAATTCAATTTATTTGTATAGTGCTTTTAACTATTCACATTGTCTCACAGAAGGATTACAGAAGTACAGAAAGAGAAGAGAAAAAAAGAAATGAATATAATAATAAGAAGAATCAAAATAAGAATAAAGATAAATGAATTATTACAAGTTTAAATTTCAACATTGAAATACATACAAATTTAATTTCATTTAAAAATATGAATTTAAAATATTTTATATCTATCCCTATCCCTAATGAGCAAGCCGGAGGTGATGTCGGCAAGGAAAAACTCCCTGACATGATATGAGGAAGAAACCTTGAGAGGAACCAGACTCAGAAGGAAACCTCATTCTCATTTAGGGGACGCTGGACAGGAAATGATGTAAGCCTAAATAATGTCATTTCCAATTAGGGGTAGAATATCAGGATTGAGGAAGTAGCTCTGTAACAAGAGATGAAATACTATTTCAAACGTACAGTAGGCCATGACATTGTACAATATTGCAGCCAAAGAATTCCATTGCAGTTCTTTACCTCTGCCTCGCAGAACATTTAAATGATCTTTCCCAGACCTATGGGCTTTGTTGAGTAAGAGCAGTAACAAGTCAATTAGTCGTCGACTTCTGATATTTTGTGCAAATGCGAATACTTGTGAAATTACAATGACAGTAAGCTGGCCAATGTCAATCATTGTTTTCTGTACTCTACATTTTTACAAAGATTTGAGAATGCGTGAGACACAATTTGCGATATATACAAAATTATATATAGAAATGAATAAACGTGCAAAAAAAATTTTTCAGGATGACTACAGACTATAAACAGCTTCTCCCATCTGAGCTATGAATCTTTCCAGGTCCTTCGTAGATACCGTTGGCCCATGGGTTGCTTCTCTAACTAATGCCCTTCTTTACCATTCACTGACTTTTGATGGATAGCCTACTCAAGTAGCAATATTTTTCCATTCTTTTAATAATGCACTTTCAAAAATGGTGTTCAGTGGAGTGTTAAGTCTTTGTTTTTTTACTAAACAAAGTAAGTAAGACCTCTTTTGCTAGTCTCTTTGTCTTTTGTTAAGGCATTTTCTGTAACAGACTCCATTACCTTCCTGACACAGGAATAATATTGAGATCAGTTTTGTTACATTTTATGTTCCCCCAATTTAAATTTTATCCCAGTTAAGTAGAATTTGGTTATTTTATGCCCCTTTTCCACCAAAAAGAACCGGGTGCTGGTTCAGAGCTAGTGCTGGTGCTGGTTCAAAGTTGGTTCCACTGGCGAACCTTCTAAGAACCGGTTTGCCTATCCATCGGCTAGAGAGCATCACAGAGCCGAGTCTGACGTCACTGTATACGTGTCACGTTACACAACAACGTTAGCGCAGCAGCGGCAAACACAAACACATCAAGAATGGCAGATGTTTCTTTACTGTTAATGCTCATGGCTTTGTGAACCTACATTAACACCCAAACGCGGCGAATCCAACGTGTAAGTGCAGCTCCATGTAATCTGTATAAACGGAGGTTGTTATCGAGAAAGTACATAACATTATTTTATCATTAACACAGAAAAAAGTTAGCCTTAGCATGTAGCTACCTACTATCATGTGTGCTGATAATGTATCATATTGCGGTAAAGTAAAAGTGCATTAAACATTAGTATACTTAAGGTACATTATCAAATGCGCTAACAGTAGCTCTGCCCACAAGCGGTTCTTAAGTCTAGACCAGCAACGTCTTGGTGCTACTTAAGAACCACTTTTCCTGGTTCAGAGCCGGTGCTTTGGGTGTCGAAAAAGAAAGAACTGGTTCTAAATTAGGCTCTGGCTCCGAACCAGCACTCAAACTGCCTCGGTGGAAAAGGGGCATTAGTGAATTGGGTCTAAAATGTCAGCACATTGATGTTGGTAGTTGATGTTTTGGTGAATTGAACTGTTTTCAGCTGATTTTCAGTGAGTGTTGGAGTTTCAAGCAAATTCTGTCATCGGCTGTCTTTAGTCACACCACATTGGCCACCTTTATGACATACACATTATATGTCCTTTGACCAATTATCTTAACTCCAATAACTACAAAAAAATCAGTTACAATGTGCCACCAAGCCTGTGACAGCAAAATAGGGTCAAATATCCAGTGTAAAGCTAGCTTTAAGAGACAAATCTGAACTTGAATAATTTGGCTGCATAACTGTACACATCCTTTTATAACTAAACAATCAGCATATTTAATGTGGGTAAATATTTAGAAAAAAAAAAATCACTGTACTACAACTGCGTTAAATTAGTTAAAAGGTGTTTCATGGTAGTGTCTGTGCTTTTTATAATGAAACTTTTTTAGTCATTATTAGTCTGTTTATGTATTTGATCGTAAATCCATACTGGATTTTCATCAGATTTACACGTTTTGATACCAACCTTGTTTCTTGATGGTGAATGGCATCAAACACAGTTTTATATGAATTCCAGCCTCCTTGCTGTAAGTCATATAAGCACAAATCAATTTATATTTTATACAGTCAAGCATTTTTATTGCTTAACATGCGGTTTGCTAACAGGTTATTATTGTAAGTATAAAAAACAATTCTAAGTACTAATGCCTGATCTATGCCTCTATTATCAATTGAAATAGATCCATAATGTATCTGGCACAATGAAATCTCTATTTACATGAGGCCAAGCAGGTGTGCAGATGTGCAGATGAAAGCAGATGTGCAGATGTGCAGATGTTCCTTCACCGACCTCTGTAACTCCATTTCCTAAATTCGATTACATTTCAATAATTTTGTAAACTTGCTAATTTTGATCAGTTTGCCATAAAAAAAAGGAAAGAAAAAGCAATCACTGATTGATCAAGTTACCAATAGATAACTGTTCAAATGAAAGTAAAAAGGGTTTCCAGATAAAACAGAGATGAGGGAATATTATAAAGCAAAAATGTCAGCATACTGTATGGCACACTATACACTGCAAAAACTGACATCTTAGTAAATGGAAATAATCAGATTTACTTCCTATGTTCTTTTATAAGTTTACTATTAAGCACATATTAGATTATTAAAGCTATTTTAGAGGTTTTTGCTCTTCCTAACTCTTCTTAAAATTGTCAAATTGATCAAAATGTCTGACTATGTTTTGGTAATCTTATATTGAAATTTTAAAGTACAGAAGTCCTAAGAGGCCATGAATTATTATATTTTTTCTTGTTATCACAATTTAATTTGCTCATGATCGCGACATAACAAAAGTTGTTTTCTCGTTATTACGACTTAATTTTTTCGTGACCTCAACATGAATTAAAACTGACTGCATGTTCGGGGTCGCTATATTGTCTTCGAGGATAAAGATGCAGACATCACAGACTCATTCTTAATTGTTGGACGCATATGTAGAAGTTGTCAATCACGAGATGATATTTTAAGTAAAAGCAAATGCGATCATCTACGATGCTGCGTTTTCTGTGCTTTTTCCGGACAAGAACATGTTCTTATGCAGAGTTCATGAGAAAAAATAATTAGTGATCAAGATGAAATTGAATCATTTGACTATACAAGATATTATCACTTGTGAAGATACGCCTTTTCTGTGTAAATCTAGGTGACTCAAGTTTGCACAGATCACTTGGGGGAACTGTTTGCATTAAAGAATTTACCTTTAAAGTTCAACTGCTTTGAGTCAAATGATAAAGATTTTATTGACCATAAGTTAATAGTTGTTCCGCAGACATAAATTTAAAGCTCAAAGTTGTTTTGAATATTGTTAAAATACTTTAAAATACTGTTTACGCTTGCTCTCAGTCACTGCTTGACGATCAGATCAGGTTCCACAAACAACGTTCTGACAATTTAGATGCATAAATATGACATTTACACACATTTGAGTAGTGATTATTTATTTCATTTAGTCATTTCCGTTGTTAGGTCTTTAAGTCTGTGAGCTTTTATGTTAAAACACATACAGTAGCAAAAGACAAATCATTTATCACCAGGAAATGTCACTGTGAGATATTTTTTCTTTTTGTTTAGTTTATGCCTCATGAATTTTAAAATTAGTTTTTCGAGTTTCTCAAATTAGAGTTTTAAGTGTACAATGGCTGCGTTTTTTAAATTATTTTTGAAAAACAGTTAAATAATAATTTAATCTCAGGGTCTTTTCTCAGTTTCATATTTTTTTGTTTTTTTTATGTCTTTTCAATACAGAAGAAAGAAAAAAAAGTTGCTACAGATGATTCCACCCACAATATCCGGGAAGTGTGCATTGTTTTCCACCGTATAAAAACCAGAGCTGTGTCTGAAACGGAAACTGTGCTCTCTAGTTCAGCCAGCTGCAGAGCTTTCGGCATGTTGTTCTTGTCATCTACACCTGCTTCGAGCCCACAGGCCACATCCATAACACATGTTTTCCATTCCAGTAAAATCTCACACACTTCCTGCTGGCTTTTTTGTAACCGTAGTTATTTTTAAGCAAATGTTTTATATGTGATATATAACATTATAAAATGATTTGTACAAATCTTTGTACCAACCTTTGGTAAGTTTTCTTTCGCCAGCACACGTACGTATATGATGTCCTTTTTACTTGAACACATTTAATTACTCTTATTTTAAGACAACGTTCTAACACACATATATTTATGCAATTAATATATACAGACATTTAGGTTTATACAGTACATTCCTCAAGAGTCAAGAATGATGGAATATTTGTGCTATTTGTATCTGCAGGAATAACTGCTTCTATAAATACGGTAGTTCCAAATTTCATTTCCACCTAAAACCTTTAAAGGTGAAACATGAAATTGTACAACATAGTTAACAATCTTGCACAAGAATTGCAAAAGTAGCAATCAAGAGAAAGAAATAGTGATGGGAAGTTCGGTTCTTTTCCGCAAACCGGTTCTTTCGGACAGTTCGATTTAATGAACCAGTTCAAAAATCCAGTTCACCAGTTCTTTTACATCCTGACGTAATGACGTCATTCACAATGACGTAATGACGCAAATTCCATCATCCCGCTGCCGGCAGATATTAATACAATCAATTTAACACATTCGAAAAGTTCTTTGTAATCATAACTTTAGTTGAATATGTTTCTTACATTTAAGTTTTACAACTAAAACACCGAGTACAGGCATTGATGTGCAAACGTGGATGTTTTACGTGTCTTAAAGATATAAAGTTATTAAACTAATCATCAATTTACAAAAAGCGGTATATAAAAATACAGACTAACCTGCACAACAGTCAATAGTAAAATTAACTGACACATATTGAGTGAACAGTTGTATGATTTTTTTTATATAAAAATGTTTAATAGCCTATGACTAGTTACTATACATATCCCAATATGTATAATTTGCTCTGAAGGTTCACACATGCGCAGTATCAACAGCTAATCGGTTCTCAGTATGTCGGACGCGTCCGAAAGAACCAGTTCTCAGTTCAGTGTACTGATGATTCGCTGTATCAGTTCAGTGATTCAAGCATGCGCAGTATCAACAGCTCATCGGTTCTCGGACGCGTCCGAAAGAAACAGTTCTCAGTTCAGTGTACTGATGATTTGCTGTATCAGTTCATCGGTTCTCGGACGCGTCCGAAAGAAACAGTTCTCAGTTCAGTGTACTGATGATTCGCTGTATCAGTTCAGTGATTCAAGCATGCGCAGTATCAACAGCTCATCGGTTCTCGGACGCGTCCAAAAGAACCAGTTCTCAGTTCAGTGTACTGATGATTCGCTGTATCAGTTCATCGGTTCTCGGACGCGTCCGAAACAAGCAGTTCTCAGTTCTGTACTGATGATTCGCTGTATCGGTTCAGTAATTCACGCATGCGCAGTATCAACAGCTCGAGCTCACAGTTCTCTCAGCACAACATGTCTCAGTTCAGTGCCCAGGAGTTACATATACTGTACTCCGAGATATTAGTTTATTTAGAGTCGGACCAACTGTCAGGCATGACCGAAAGTGAGTAACTTTAGTAACTTGTGGATCAGCGCTGACTCAAGACGCAAACTGTTTTGAACGAATAAGTCCGATTTGGTGAACCGGTTCATCCAGTTCACTAAAAAGAACTGGTTCAAAAGAACGATTCGTTCACGAACTGGCCATCACTAAAAAGAAAGTATTGCATCATACCATAAAAAATAAATCAAATTAATACATAAAATGATTTGATTGCTCTTACAACTATTCAGGGGAAGAGCACTGTGTTAGAAAAGTAAAAAAAAAATAATATGAATAAATGAATAAATTGACTGTATTTTATTTATTATAGATTATATTATATGCTATAGTGTGTGTGTGTGTGTGTGTGTGTGTGTTTGAGAGAGAGAGAGAGAGAGAGAGAGAAAACTGATAAAAAGAACAGTTCCTTTTTCAAATGATTGTAATTCTCTGTATTTTAAGGCATTGCACATAATTGCAGGCTATTCCTGTAAAATATGCAAAAAATACATATTTCTGACTTATATGGCCATATATAGAAAAATGCTGCTATATCATTGATAATAAACTCAAAAATAGACTGTCACTGTAAACTTTATGCCATGAAGCTTGATGTTTTAAGTCTCAAATTAAACTCTGAAGACTTTTAAACTACCAGAACACTTTTTTTCCGCAGTACAAGCTGGCTTAGGTCTATGAATGATTGCTAAAGTTGCCCATTTTATTCCATGACTAATATCAAGAGAGACTGCTTTTCAGATATCATTTATTTCTCGTAACACCAAATTGCCATCTTTGATGATGTTTTCCAAAAAAATCTGATATGTATTTTTTTTGTTAGACATTTTTCTGAAAATCAGGTTATGTAACTCAGTGATGGGTTTACTAAGTTATATGTTCATGGAGGATATACTTTAAACAGATTGACCTGATATCAAGAAGAAGAAGAAGAAGAAGAAGAAGAAGAAGAAACATAAATATAGAAATTTTAACAATCTGTGGGAGGACAAGCACCCTTTACCCATAACACCCCTAGTGGCAAGTTCTGTGTAACTTCCGAGCTGCAAACTGATTGGCTAATGGCAGACATGGTTTTGGACATAACCCAGTCAACAGCAGATAACCACTCACCAGTTAGCACAGAGATGATGTATACGAAATTTTATCTTGATGAGGTTTACAATGTCTGAAAAACAGTCATTTGAACTTGACCCCACCTGTTACGGATGACCACAGCCCAGGTTTAGCAGATGGTTTGCAGTGTTTATTGCATTTCATAGAAATCTTAAATGTCGTGTGTGGAAATTACAAATCCTGGGATGAATGCTACTGTAGTTTTTGCATATTATAAAACATCACACATTTTAATGTGGTTACTAAATTGGTAAAATATCAATATGCTTGGTATTTTTACATGTACAGTGGTGTGGAAATGTGTTGGCCCCCTTCCTGTTTTTTTTTTTATTTGCATGTTTGTCACACTTATATGTTTTTGATCATCAAACAAATTTAAATATTAGTCAAAGACAACACAAGTGAACACAACATGCAGTATTTAAATAAAAGTCTATTATTAAGGGAAAACAAAATCCAAACCTACATGGCCCTGTGTAAAAAAAGTCTTTGCCCCCTAAACCTAATAACTGGTTGGGCCACCCTTAGCAGTAAGAACTGCAATCAAGCATTTGTGATAACTTGCAATGAGTTGGTTACAACGCTGTGGAGGAATTTTGTTCCACTCATCTTTGCAGAATTGTTATAATTCAGACACATTGGAGGGTTTTCGAGCATGAACCAACTTTTTAAGGTCATGCCACAGCATCTCAGTAGGATTCAGGTCAAGAATTTGACTAGGCCACTCCAAAGTCTTCATTTTGTTTTTCTTCAGCCATTCAGAGGTGGACTTGCTAGTGTGCTTTAGATCATTGTTCTGCTGCAGAACCCAAATTCACTTCAGCTTGAGATCACAAACAGATAGCCACAAATTGTCCTTCAGGATTTTTTGGTAGACAGCAAAATTCATGGTTCCATTTATCACAGCAAGTCTTCCAGGCCCTGAAGCAGCAAAACAGCCCCAGACCATCACACTACCACCACCATATTTTACTGTTGGTATGATATTCTTTTCCTGGTGTAATGGGACACACACCTTCCAAAAAGTTCAACTTTTGTCTCGTCAGTCAACAGAGTACTTTCCCAAATGTCCTTTCTCACAAAGTACTTTCAAGATGTTTTCTCACAAATCTGAGACGTGCCTTAATGTTCTTTTGGAACTCATTTTTGCCCAGTCTCTTTCTTATGGTGGAGTCATGAACACTGACCTCAACTGAGGCAAGTGAGGCCTGCAGTTCTTTGGATGTTTTTGTGGATTCTTTTGTGATATGTTGCATAAGTCGCCGCTGTACTCTTGGGGTAATTTTGGTCGGCTGGCCAATCCTGGGAAGGTTCACCACTGTTTCATGTCTTTGCCATTTGTGGAGAACGCTTTCACTGTGGTTCGCTGGAGTCCCAAAGCTTTATAAATGGCTTTATAACCTTTTCCAGACTCCTAGATCTCAGGTACTTTCTTTCTCATTTGTTCCTGAATTTCTTTGGATCTCAGCATGATGTGTAGCTTTTGAGGAACTTTTGGTCACTTTGTCAGTCAGGTCTTATTTAAGTGATTTCTTGATTGTGAACAGGTGTAGCAGTTATCAGGCCTCGTTGTGGCTAGAGAAATTTAACCCAGGTGTGAAAAACTACAGAAAAGTTATGTTTTATGCTTTAACAGGGGCCCTGTTTTCAAACAGGGATTTTGTTTTTTTCAAGGGATTTTGTTTTCCCTTAATAATAAAAACCTTCATTTAAAAACTGCATGTTGTGTTTACTTGTGTTATCTTTGAGTAATAGTTACAAACGTGCAAAAAAAAAAAAAAAAATGAGGAAGGGGGCCAAGACTTTTTCACACCACTGTATAAACATAAATATTAACTAATTTGAGTGAGATTACATCAGCTACCTGCGGATCATTAAAATGACATACAGTTAAAGTTTGGTAATAATTGATTACTCAATTTTATTATTTTCTTATGAACACTTAAACTTCTGCCATGTAATGATTGAATGCGGTGGACATATTGTTAAAAGATGTTTTTGATCATTATTGAGGTTCAATCTTTGCAATGAAACACCATTCTTGTGTACATAGGACAGTTTCTTTTCTGCAAACCATCATTCATTTGAGTCTGCAGAACTAAATAACATGAACATCCAATTTTAATGGTGTAAATGAATAAAACATGGGGGTAAAATAATTTTATTACACATTACTTCACCCAGTGGCCAATTCAGATGAAGTAGCTCAATGCTTACCTATTAAAAATTCTGCCGTATCCTGATTGGCTGATTATAACCATCCTCCAAGTAATCAGGTCATCTTTGAAAATCCACCTTCTATACAGTATGTGCCATTAGAAGCTATTAGCATGTGGTGGCCTATGGTTTGCTAATGCTTTTGAAAGTTACTGTTGGTCTGCTTTTCCTGAGATGGTGGACACCAGTTTTGTGATTATGGGACAATATACCTGGAGAAATTCCTCAAAAGTAGCTTTTACTGTACATATCATGCAAATTGGCTTAAGTTGCTGGAGATAACTAGTGAGTGGGTGAACTTGAGAAATAAGCAGAAAAAAATAATTTGCTCTGATTCAGTTAACAGGGAGGGACTTCAATTTACTGTCCACATCTCTTGCATTATCGGTTTTAGATGAGAAAAATAATAATGTTAATAACAATAACAAAAACCTTGTAAACATGGAAAGACTTTTTGCATTTAAAAACAATTAAATCAAAATATTTCTAAATTCAAACAATAAATCGAAAGAGCAATTTTTAAAATTGAATCAGATGGTATGTTTTTTCTGTAACACAACAATTTTCAGAAAATTAATAAATCAAATGTTTTGAATTGTAAAACTGGCTCATTTTCGTCACTCAAACACAGAAGACAGAAAACAAACATCTAAAAGCAAAATGTACGTTAAAGAAGTTCTAGATATATTGTATAAGACTCGATATTACAAGTGTTAATAAGAATGGAAATTGAAAAAGGTGTGTGAACGTTTGCTTTCCATAATATAATGTAATATACAAATATTTATTTATTTATTTATTTATTTTTTTACCATATTCAATATAACTATGTATGCTGTGTAATTACAGTATATCTTGTTCCTAACAGGTCAGTTGCATTTGTCAGTGAAAATCATCCGGTTCTAGATTAACAAAAATAATGTCCATTGTAGTTCAATTATAACAATTTATATCATATCACTCTGAACCATAAGTATGTCATAGGTATAATTCTGTATTTTGTTGAAATGTATTATTTTGTTCAGAAGACTGATGAATAAAGATATAGATATTTAAAGCATATGGGCTTTCATCTTGGTGTCATTTTAAAAGTAGGTAAGTGGGGTGAGATGTGCCGATGGTTTTGTCACACTGAATTATTTTCCTAAGGAAGTGGGTGCACACCGAATCAGAAATGACTGCTGACTTCCTGCCTACGTCAGAAACGTCTGCGGTTGTTTTTCTCTGCTCAGAGGTAAACAAGGCAGGATGTGTGTGTGTGTGTGTGTATGTGTGTGTATGTAGTGACAGAAATGAGGACAGGAAAACTGATGCATGCATCTTTTGCATACAGAATGGTTGCACATGCAAAGTCTGGTGCTAATTATGTACCATGCCTGCACCAGTAAGTAACTTGCAATGAATTATGACTTTTAAAAATTGCATTACTTTTACTTTTGAGATTCATTTAGTGTAAATAAACTGTAATAATAATAATAAAAAAGAATAATTAATTATTACATGTTAATGATTTATGGTTCTTTATTATTAAACTTTTTTTTGAATATTTGTTTATTATAATTATTTTACACACACAACTTTAGTCATGGTCATCATCAGTAAAAGCTGGCAGGATAAATGCATTAAACGTTTGTTTATCACAGAATCAAATTAAAATGCTTTTTAATTTAATTTACACTTGTTCACGAGATTTGTTAATCTTGATAATACTCATTACTGTTCATCTTGCAAGAATAAATAAAGAGGTTCATAGTAAAGAATCACATACTGTACCTCGTGGTTATGTATATTCATAAGAGCTCTTTTAAATGTTAATATAAAATGGCAAATATGTAATAAGATTGTTTTTGCAATACAAATCCACCAGGGGGATTAATAAGAATCAACAGTGTCAAAAAGTAAACAAATGTTGCCATCTATTGTGTGTTTTGTGCATTGTGCGTGCGTGTGTGCGTGTGTGTGTGTTTGTGCGAACACGTGTGTGTGTATAGTGACAGAATGAGGACAGGAAAACTGATGCATGCGGCTTTTGCATACAGAATGGTTGCACATGCAAAGTGTGGTGTTAATTATGCACCATGCCTGCACCAGTAAGTAACTTGCAATGAGTATTGACTTTTAAAAATTGCATTACTTTTACTTTGAGGTTCATTTAGTGTAAATAATCTGTAATAAAAAAAACCTCACTCCATGTTAGTGATTAATGGATCTTTATTATTAAACATGGTTATGAATATTCACAAGAACTCATGATATATAATTAAATATATAATCAATAATAAAGAAATTAAATGTTATATACAATGTCTATGTATAATAAGACGTTTTTGCAATACAAATCCACCAGGGGGTTTAAGGGGAATCAGTTTCTGTCTCAAAACGTAAGCAAATGACGCCATCTATTGTTCAAACTATGTTTTACTGGAAATTTCCAATTCATAATAAGCAATTTTAATTTGAAACAAATTTACTAAACACTTTACATTATTTTTAACAAATCAGCTAAACTAAAATCTATTTTCTTGAAGAAATATGAAGTCTTTATTCCCATCCATATCATAACCTCTCTACAGATTTTATATTTCAATTAGATAAAATATACTGTATATTTATTAGTATTGAGTTCCCTCTTGCACGGTGGCTTAGTGGTTAGTACGTTCGGCTCACACCTCTAGGGTTGGGGGTTCGATTCCCGCCTCCGCCTTGTGTGTGTGGAGTTTGCATGTTCTCCCTGTGCCTCGGGGGTTTCCTCCGGGTACTCCGGTTTCCTCCCCCGGTCCAAAGACATGCATGGTAGGTTGATTGGCATCTCTGGAAAATTGTCCGTAGTGTGTGAGTGCGTGAGTGAATGAGAGTGTGTGCGTGTGTGCCCTGTGATGGGTTGGCACTCCGTCCAGGGTGTATCCTGCCTTGATGCCCGATGACGCCTGAGATAGGCACAGGCTCCCCGTGACCCGAGGTAGTTCGGATAAGCGGTAGAAAATCAGTGCGAGAGAGAGTTCCCTCTTCACACAGTTAGCACAAAAGAAGTATCGCACTTTCATTGCTTTGACAAGAAATGCACTGAACAAGAAAATCATTAAAATGTTCATGAATTCTTTTATCACTCACCATTACATACACAATCTCAAAAATCCTAACTGCATTTATTCTTATTCAAATTTCTAGTAAATTATATTAAAGTAAATATATATAAACACTGAGGTGAGATGAGATGAATGAACCTTTATTAATCCCATGTGGGAGAAATACAAGTTGACGCAGCAGCAGAACAAAAAAAACGAGAGACACAGTATGATCTAAGAAAATCTAAACAAATCAAAAACAGTGTAAAATAAAAATAAGTAACAGACAGCAACCATACACAGTATGCCTTGTAATAAAATGCTTTATTGACTATCTGTGTCATGAAAAATTTTTTTTAATAAATAAATAAAAATATAATAATAATGATAATAATAATGATAATATTAATAAAAAAATTTTTTTTAAATAAATATAAAATACATTTTATTATTTTTTATAATAATTTTTTATAATAAATTTAAAAATTATTATTATTATAGCAATTATATAATGATATACAAGGAAAGAATTTAGATTTTTTTAGAAAACGATTTCTTCTTCTTCTTCTTCTTCTTCTTCTTCTTCTTATTATTATTATTATCATTATATGGAAATGGTAACATAGTATTGAGAAATGAATCTAAAAATGTTGTGTTAAAAAATGTTTGGAATAGTGAATGGTTTGGGCTTTGAGTGGGTATGTTTGGGATTTTTTTTTTACCGTTGAGTTAGGAAAAAAATGGATAATGGTCATCAAAACAATTGAGAAAACGTGTAAAGGTTTTAATTCTACACCAGATGGCAGCATCGTGTAAAGAAACTATTCCGTTTCCTAAAGGTCTTGTCTTAGTATACAATTACTAAGACTAAAATGTTCCAAAACACATAATACAAAATCGCACATTTCGTTAGTGATCAAGCATAAGCTAATAACAATATAGCTTACAAAATCGCTTAAGGATTAACTTTTGGCTCCAGAACAGCTTTCCTATACTCACTTTTTTGATTGATTGATTGATTGATTGATTGATTATTGCCATACTGATGCTCTGCTTCTGGGTGGAACTTCATCACCCCGTGGACAGCCTGAAGATACAGTAAATGGGAATTCTGTGGATAGTACCACTTAGAAACCATGTGTAACAATCTCGTAGTAGGTTTCAAAATTCCCTACTATTACATGAAAGAGCCATCTCCTGAGTATTCAACATTTCTGAGTTGGAATGACTCTTCTGTTTTTTTTTTTTTAGCTAAATAATCCATGAGCTATCTACCATCGACACAAAGTATTGTCTCTCCGGTTTGTTGGATTTATTCTGTTTGCTTTGACATTGTGTACCGACCTTCCCTGTTTTTTCTGACTACGGTCTTTTGGATTAATTGCATCGTTAATAGCTTTTTATTTGTTTGTTTATTTACCTCCTGCCTTCCCCTTGACTTCTCTATTTGTCTACTGTTTTGGATTTGATGTTATCCAAACCCAATTATTGATCCAGCACATCCCTTTTCCGGCCAATCATTACACCAAGCAAAGCTATTATATGTTATATTAGTTCAACAGGATTCACCTCATGTTCAATCTAATTCTATAGTTTAACCTTTTTGACCATATAGTACACATAGAGTTTTCTACTGAGAGATATAAATTATCACAGATGAGGATGGGTTCCTTTAAAGGCTTCTGCTTCTGGTTCTGGTTCTGGTTCCTCTCAAGGCTTCTTCCTCATGGTCACAGGGAGTTTTTCCTTGACTCCATCACATCTGGTTTGCCAATAGGGACAAATACTTCAATAACGTGTTGAAGAAAATGGAAAAGGTCCATCTTCTGCAGGACCAGTTTTGTTTGTCTGATGGTCGTCAATCAGCCAAAAATGCTCCTTTGATGTAAGTATGGATCTCCAGTGGTGTACATCAGAACACCTCCCACCATACATCAGAATCTCAGCAGCCAGTGTAATGTTCCACAGCTTTTTTTTTTTTTTTTTTTTTTAAAGTTATCCAGAATTATCCAAAAGGTTATCCATTATTTAAAAAGTAATCCAGAAATTAAAAACAAAGTCCTGGACTGGACGCCTTAGACCTCCAACTGTGTGCTCTCCATAGTAAGTCTCTAGGTCCTGATGGGCAGATGGAGGATGCTCTGTGGAATCCAGTGAATACTGTCCCAAAAGAAGACCACCAGCAGGCCCTGGATGTTCGATAACAGGTTTGTCAGAAAGTCAAGTGAAATCAAGGAGATTTTTTTGCCATTTCAACCATATATAGCTAAAGCAGTATAAAGTGAAATGAGATGACGTTTCTCCAGGACCACGGTGCTATATAGAACAAAAACAGAGCTACATGGAACAACACGGACTAAAGAAAAAAGTGCAAACAAACAACTCAAAACTCTACAAGACAATACACAAAAGCAGCACCGATCAAAGTACCTACTGTATATTCTACATTCTAAAAATACAGGAATGGACACTTAATATAATAGCAACAGTTACATGAGATATTGTAATGAGTTGTGCAAAACAGTAACTGACTGAATGTTCAAGACAGCATGTGCAAAGATAGCATGTAAACAGTTTAACCCTGTAAAACCCAAATATTGAAAAAAATAAGAAACATTTTTTTTTACCACTCATATATTGTTTTAGGAGGCCTCTGATGTAGAAATTAAAGATTTTTCACATATTTTACATTTTAGGGAAAAGTTGTTATATTGCAATGTTGGGCTCGGCTAGGAGCAGAATTTCTGCATTTGTACTCACTTTGTCTGAACAGATATACAGAGCATTTAAGCATTCACATTTGCAGGGTTGATTGCTTACTTTGCCCCATAACAGTATATATCATGAGTAATAATCACACAACAATCATATTTTTTATGAATATGCATTTATTAATATAAATGTTGAAAACCTTGTATATTTGAAAAACATTTTCTTCTGTCACTTTCAGTGTGGTTTGAAGTCTGTGATTAATTGCAGTGATAGTCCACAAAACAGTTCTTTTCTTCTAAAAGGCACAGACGAATATTGCACTTCCTAAAAATAAATAAATAAATAAATTAGTGAATAATACATATGGGTCTTATATCGTAGTAGATAAACTGAAAGAATAGACTAACTAAGTATTGTCCATCAAAGTATTATCAGGTCAATGCAAATGCTAATCAAAATTCCACCACTTCATTCAAACAATACTCTCTTGATGGCCTATTATGCTATCTAATTATCATACTAAAAGGAACACATGCATCCCCCATATCACAGGTTCATATTCAAGACCATTTACATCTGTCCCTGAACAATGCAACAGGCATCACCCCAAAACATCCAGAACATTCAGAGCCTGCTTTTCTATCTCCTAATGCTATAAACTGCTACTTGGGCAACACTCATAAAAAATCTCAGGACCGTTTAGACGTTAAATAACAAAAAACTACAAAGATACAGGGAGTTTCAGATACTGCTCTATATGATGGAGTTTCAAATACCACATAAAATATATTCTTGTGTGTAATTATGGTCCAATCTAAACTAAGTACAAATTTAAGAGAAAAGCACATTTAGAAATTAGTTATAATGAATCATCTAACAGTTTAAATTTCAATTTGTGATGATGTGAGAACTGCAGTGTCCTTATGTAATGTGTAAGGTGCACAGGCTATTTTGACTACCACTCTGGCCCAACGTTGTACAATTACAACATGGACTTAACAAGCTCTGAATCAAAGTTGATTAATGTTTTCCAAAATAACTAAATATGTATGTGTTCTAGACATTGTAATAAACACAGAAAAAAATATGTGAGGAATTTTACTTACTTGAATCTTGACAAATCCAGTGATGCAAAAAAATAGAGATGAGCTCAACGTGAAGTTTGCAGGTAGAGTGAGTTTTTTTTTACCACTCATATATTGTTTTATTGTTTTAAAATTAAAGATTTTTCACATTTTTTACACTTTACGTGCAACGTGAAGTTTGCAGGTAGAGTGAGTTCATGGCCAGATGACTGGACCTATAAACACTTCTATCCAATAGCATTATGAGGACAAACAATAGAACCCATTAACTATGTAAATGTGGTCTTGAGAAAAAAAAACATTCGCAGCCTCTTTTTAAAAATTGTTAAAGGTAATGTTGTTATTCTGCAACAGGGGTCTTTACAGGGTTAATATGGATGGTGCTGTAGACATAAATGTACATTGGTTGAGTGTGTATTTGGTGCAACACAGTGCAGTCCACACAGTTGAGTGAGTGTGTTATGCTCGGTACAGTTCAGTTCAGTTGTTGAGGAGTCTACTGGCTTGTGGAATTAAACTGTTACACAGTCCGGTCCTGAGGGCCTGAATGCTTTGGTATCGTTTTCCAAATGGCAGGAGGGTGAAGAGTGTGTGTGAGAGGTGTGTGGGGTCATCCACAATGCTGTTAACTTTGAGGATGCAGCGTGTGGTGTAAATGTCTATGATAGAGGGAAGAGAGACTCCAATGATCTTCTCAGCTGATCTCACTATCCACTGTATGGACTTGCAATCCAAGATGGTGCAATTCCCAAAGCAGACAGCTGCTCAAAATGCTCTCAATGGTCCCTCTGTAAAAGATTGTCAGGAGAGGGGGAGGGAAATGGGCTTTCCTCAGCCTTCATAGGAAGTAGAGATGCTGCAGGGCTTTCTTGGTGATGGAGCTGGTGTTAATTGACCAGGTGAGGTTCTCCGCGAGATGAACACAAAGGAATTCGGTGCTCTTTACAATCTCTACAGAGGATATGTCGATGTTTAGTGAAGAGTAGTTGCTCTGTGCTCTTCTGAAGTCAACAACCATCTCTTAATGCCAATTTTGCTTTGCTTTGCAGATCCATGCATGCCAGCTTGTGCCAGAGGGATGACACGGTGAGGTTGTTAATGACCAGCATTCGTCCCCTGTAGGACATCCTGGTGACAAGCCAATTCTGTGGTCTGCCCTCCACATGCTCAGTGCCTTCCCAATATTTATTTAAAAACGTAGTGTTCCCAAGGTAGACAGCCATGTATTTAAAACGTCATCTTTTTCAGACTAAGCCTCCTGGTAGTGTAGATTGCCCACCTCCCCACTCCCCAACTAAATGGCTTCAATTTTTCCCTAGTTAAAAAATTTAAATTGAGTTTAAATATAAATTAAAACATAAACATCTTTCTGTGTTTATCATAATGACTGAAACTGCACATGCTAAGAGACATATTAGAGCATTAGCATGTGGAATATAAAAACTAAAAAGATGACATTTCAGTTTACATAAAAGATGTTCAAGGGGCACATAAACAACTGTTAACCTTCAGTACAGTCTGAATATCACTGTACAACACATTAATCATGTCTATAAAACCTGAACATGCAGGTTTCCAGCACCTTACACAAATATTCATGCTCAACTCTGTCAATTGCCTTTTTCTGATCTAAAAAATTCAGACTAGACTTTAGGCCCAATAGTGTGGAGACATTGAGTCCCAAATGTCAGGAATTAGATACACATTGTCAAATATAGAACTGTCAGACTCACAGTACTGTATGTCTGCTTTGGGTGAATGAGCTGCTCAATTACCTCAGTCAGTTTCAATGCTAAAGGCTAATGCTTTTGATAGCACTTTGCATTCAGTGCACAGTAGTCACACTAGGTCTGTGTTTTTCAGGTCTGACAGGTCTCCATTTCTTGTCAGCAGAGAGAGAAAAGAGAGAGAGAGAGAGAGAGATTTGGAACTTCCTTTAGTATAAAAAAAACTGTGTGTTAGTTTTTGTACAGTGCAGCTGGATTTCCTGTCACTGTGGGCTCCAGAGCACAGTAGTATAGAGCAGAGTCTGATACAGCAGCAGAGGAGATGATCAGATTCAATTGTTTATCTCCATGAACTTTAGCAGACATTCTTGGTGGACGCTTGGGACTTACAGTTCCACTTAAGTAAATATAAAGAAGGAACTCAGGTTTAGATTTTGGATATTGTCTATACCACTGTAGGGTGTTTACAGTATCAGTGAAGTCTTTGTAGCTGCAGGACAGAGTAACATATTCTCCTTCATCTACATCTTTATGAGGAAAAAGCGGCTCTATTGGATTTGCTATGGAGTCACCTGTCATAGAGAAGAGAACAAAATATTATTAGCAATGACACAATCAAGACAAGGTTACATAACTCAGAATGTTTTTTTTACCAGACTAATCACTCACTACTATTTACCATTATCACCACTATGTTTATGAATTTAAAAAGACAATGTTAACTCACAAAATGAAAGCCACAGGCATATCAGTATAAGAGTGAACATGATGAATGGTGTTGCTAAATAAAACGGTTGCTCTGTACTAATATGTGAACATTATAAAGTTTCATGAAGCTCCACCTCACAGCATCTGGCATTTCCTGTGCTGCTGACAGTTTCATGACTTGCTGCAGTTCACCTAGTCAACTACAAAATAAGTGATATTTCCATAATAACATTTAAAACAAAATCATTATCTTGGTTCTATAACATAAACAAAGAATTTGTCTTAAATAATTTATCACCTTCTTGAACTATTTATTTATTTAAATAAAATGGACTTATATTTTGGGAAAATAACCGATATTATAATATTATTACCATTAAAAAAATGTAATTATATATAATCTTTCACCTTGTTGTGGAATCCCTAAACTGGCTATTTTTGACAATAACAAGTTCACAGAGCAAGAGTTGCACATTTTTTAGTTTATTGCTGTATTCTGCCCCCCTAGTGGTACAACAGAGACTTACATTTTATCTGACAAATTTTCATACATTCATGGAAAAAAAAATTAATAGCCAAAACTACATTTTTCCTTTGGCACCTCAGTGCTCCTGAAACCTGGGATTGAAGCCAAAGATGCTAGAGCAGTTCAGGAGTCGGTGGGCACTCCAAAGCCTAATGCAGCACCTCTTCAGCTATGTCCTCTGCTATCACGCTATCCATGATGCGCATAAAAATGAAAGATCCGGAGGCTTTCCTGGAGCTGCTCCAGCATGCGTGGATAAGTGGGAATAATTGGTGGAAAGACTCCCGTCACCGGTTGTTGAGCAGGACAAAGATTAAATCCTTAATTAAAACATTCACATCTTTAATTGTGTTTATCATAATGACTAAGTCATCTGCATATGCTAAGAGACATATTGGAACATTATCATGTGGAAAATCAAAACTAAAAAAGATGACATCTCAGTTTACATAAAAGAGGTTCAAGGGGCACATAAACCACTGTTAACCTTCAGTACAGTCTGAATTTCACTGTACAACATATTGATTATGGCTATAAAACTGAACATGAAGGTTTCCCGCACCTTACACAAATATTCATGCTCAACTTGGTCAATTGCCTTTTTTTGATGTAAAAAATTCAGACCAGACATTAAGCCCAATGTGGAGACATTGAGTCCTAAATGTCAGGAATTGGATACACATTGTCAAATATTAACCTGTCAGGCACACAGTATGTCTGGTTTGGATGAATGAGCTGATTCATTACCTCAGTCAGTCTCAATGCTCAAGGCTAATGCTTTTGATAGCACTTCAAAGTCAGTGCACAGTAGTGACACTAGGTGCCAGTTTTTCAGGTCTGTCAGGTCTCCATTTCTTGTCAGCAGGGTCATAACGGACTTCCTACAGCTCTGTGGGAGTCTACCTCTCCTCACACTGTCCTGTAGGACATCCTGCCCTATTAAAACATTGTAAATCTAAAAGAGGAGACCATCCATACCTGGTGCCTGTCCATTATCTATGTCCTGGAGAGCACAATAAAGCTTCTCCTGCATCAGCTCTCTGTCCAATTGCCTAGCTGTTTGCTCTGACAGCTTTGGCAGGTCCAGGAGGAAACTCTCCTCCACCAGATGAATGAATATTTTTGTCCATATTTTTGCACTAAACTGAAAAAGAACTTTAAAGAAGCATTCATCTCAGTTGCACTTTTAAAGTATGTATTTGTGTGTGTGTATGTATTTATACATATATTTTGGGAAAATAACACATAATATAAAATTTACCATTAAAAAACAAATAATCCATAATCTTTCACCTTCTTGTGGAATCCCTAAACTGGCTATTTTTTGACAATGACAAGTTCACAGAGTGAGAATTGCACATTTTTAGTTTATTGCTGTATTTTGCAACCAGACCACAGTCCACCAAATCCTGATTCAGTTAAGGGCAGATGGTATGTAACATGTCACACATGTCCACTCTAAAAGCATATTTGCACCAATTACCATTATCAATGTTTAACACCAATCTAAATAACTGGAATGGACCTCATCAGGCAGTTGCACTGCACAAGGACATCATGCACAAGTCACCCTCCAATACTACTTGCTGAGGGTATGGTGGGTGTCTTCTTTAAAAGGGGCAGATGACAGAATCTACAGAAACACAACACTCTTTATGTTGTGTACCGAACCATATTCTGGACCTTTAACATTAAACACATTGTTTTAGTACTTTCATAGTTAATAGCTACTATTAATAATGCTATGGTTAAAGCCGCTTAGTTCAATTTTTCAATTCAAGTCAAGTCAAGAAAATCTTATTGTCATTTCAACCATCTATATAGCTGAAACAGTACAAAGTGAAATGAGACAAAGTTTCTCCAGGACCATGGTTCTACATACAAAAACACAAAGCTAAGAACTTAAAGTAAGTTAGTCCTAGCCACATAAAGTCCAGCTCTGCAACCTGGTGCAAACAGTGCAAAACAAGAGACAGTGCAAACAAACAATACAAATCAATACAACACACTACAAGACAATACTCAAAAGCTCAAAAAGTATGCACTCTTCTAAAATGCATAAATTCATGTGGAAATCATACTCTGAATATACAGATAGATATACAACATATAGATATACAATATACAGTGATATAACCAAAATTCACATTTTCATTCCAAAATATTTATATAATCTTGAATCTACATCATGAATCTACAAAAATAAATTAATTAATAAATTAAATTATTACTAGTGGGAAAAAAAAATTCTGTTGTTAAATCACTAACTTAGTTCTTTTAAATAATGGACATGGTTACAGAGAGAAATGATCACAGTAGTTGTCAGACTTTATGACTTTGTTGCCCCCTAGTGGAGAAAAGAAAGACATGTAGTTGTTTTTCTTGAGAGGTCCTTGTATTTGAATGATTTTTGCATGATTTTATGTATGTATGTTTTTACTATGTTGTGTTTATGTATGGCTGTTACCTTGTATGTAGCATTTTAATATGTTGTTTATGTATGGCTGTTTCCTTGGCCAGGTCTTTCTTGTAAAAGTGATTTTTGATCTCAATGAGACTTCCTGGTAAAATAAAGGTAAAATAAAATAACAAAAAAAAACAGACTATTACCTTTTTTTGTCCATTTTTGTTAAAGGTGGGCTGCACGATGTTTGAAAAATGCTTCGGGCCGACTAACAAAACAAACGTGTAGCCTATATACAAACACTTCTGGTGCGCTGCTCAGTGGAGCACTGCAACTCAGTACTGTATATATGTTTGCGGCTTATTTCATTGTTTAATGTTTATTCGTGTTTGTTAAGTGTTTGGTTGTTGCCCTGCAAAAGTGAAAGGATGATGGTTGGAAGAAATGTACTCTTGATTTGGATTCTGGGGACGACAGGCCTCTTTGGATTACTGTATGTTTGGCAACGCAATCTCCAACTGCACGTGGAATTTTGACAACATGCGGTGTCACAGTGCCGTCTGCACGCCCATACACCCGGGAAACTTTGCTGGAGCTAAACTTTACGATGACTCACGAGATGAGAGCAGGCCAACTCGGAGATTTGTTTGAAGATATTCCTCACGAGTTGGTGAGGACAAAACGAAAGAAAAGAGGACAAATAGGTGGCATTCGGAGTCGATTGCGAAGGAGATTTAATCGGCCACTTCTGCCGTCTATCGTCTTCAGCAATATGTGTTCTCTAAACAACAAAGTGGATATGATACGATCACAGACAAGGTACTGTAATGAATTTCGTGAGGCATCTTTGCTCTGCTTTACGGAAAGCTGTTTGCAGTCTTCAATGCCTGACTCGCTTTTTGATGTCCCTGGATTTACATTGGTAAGAGCTGACAGACACAAAGTTTAGGGTACAGGAGGCGGCATCTGTATATATATAAGCAAAAAATGGTGTCAAGCTACCCAAGGCGGGAGCCTCGGCGACCCAATCCCCGGACACGGAATCTGGCTCTAGGGACATGGAATGTCACCTCGCTGGGGGGGAAGGAGCCTGAGCTGGTGCGGGAGGTCGAGAGATACCGACTAGATATAGTTGGGCTCACCTCCACGCACGGCTTGGGCTCTGGAACCCAACTCCTTGAGAGAGGCTGGGCTCTCTACTACTCTGGAGTTGCCCGCGGTGAGAGGCGGCGGGCTGGTGTGGGCTTGCTCATAGCCCCCCAGCTCAGCAGCCATGTGTTGGAGTTCACCCCGGTGAACGAGAGGGTCGTTTCCCTACGCCTTCGGGTCGGGGAGAGGTCTCTCACTGTTATTTGTGCTTACGGGCCAAATGGCAGTGTAGAGTACCCGACCTTCTTGGAGTCTCTGGGAGGGGTGCTGGAAAGTGCTCCGACCGGGGACTCCGTCATTGTACTGGGGGACTTCAACGCTCACGTGGGCAGCGACAGTGACACCTGGAGGGGCGTGATTGGGAGGAACGGCCCCCCCGACCTGAACCCGAGTGGTGTTCTGTTATTGGACTTCTGTGCTAGTCACAGTTTGTCCATAATGAACACCATGTTCAAGCATAAGGGTGTCCATCAGTACACATGGCATCAGGACACCCTAGGTCGGAGGTTGATGATCGACTTTGTGGTTGTTTCATCTGACCTCCGGCCGTATGTCTTGGACACTCGGGTAAAGAGAGGGGCAGAGCTGCCAACTGATCACCACCTGGTGGTGAGTTGGATCCGATGGCCGGGGAGGAAGTTGGACAGACTTGGCAGACCCAAACGTACTGTGAGGGTTTGCTGGGAACGTTTGGCAGAGTCTCCGGTCAGAGAGATCTTCAACTCCCACCTCCGGCAGAGCTTCAACCAGATCCCGAGGGAGGTTGGAGACGTTGAGTCTGAGTGGACCATGTTCTCCACCTCCATTGTCGACGCGGCCGCGCGGAGCTGTGGCTGTAAGGTCTCTGGTGCCTGTCGTGGCGGCAATCCCCGAACCCGGTGGTGGACACCGGAAGTAAGGGATGCCGTCAAGCTGAAGAAGGAGTCCTATCGAGCCTGGTTGGCTCGGGGGACTCCGGAGGCAGCTGATAGGTACCGGAGGGCCAAGCGAGCTTCAGCCCGGGTGGTTGCAGAGGCAAAAACTCGGGTCTGGGAAGAGTTCGGTGAGGCCATGGAGAAGGACTATAGGTTGGCCTCGAAGAAATTCTGGCAAACCGTCCGGCGCCTCAGAGGAAGGGGAAGCAGTGCCCTGCTCACACTGTTTACAGTGAGAGTGGGAATCTGCTGACTTCGACTGGGGACATTCTCGGACGGTGGAAGGAGTACTTCGAGGATCTCCTCAACCCCACCGACATGTCTTCCACTGAGGAAGCAGAGGCAGAGGGCTCAGTTGAGGACTCATCGATCCCCCAAGCTGAGGTCACTGAGGTGGTTGAGAAGCTCCTCAGTGGCAAGGCACCGGGGGTGGATGAGATCCGCCCTGAGTACCTCAAGTCTCTGGATGTTGTGGGGCTGTCTTGGTTGACACGCCTCTGCAACATCGCGTGGCGGCTGGGGACAGTGCCTCTGGACTGGCAGACTGGGGTGGTGGTCCCTCTGTTTAAGAAGGGGGACCGGAGGGTGTGTTCCAACTACAGGGGGATCACACTCCTCAGCCTCCCCGGAAAAGTCTATGCCAGGGTACTGGAGAGGAGAATTCGGCCGATAGTCGAACCTCGGATTCAGGAGGAACAATGTGGGTTTCGTCCCGGTCGTGGAACACTGGACCATCTCTATACCCTCACCAGGTTGCTGGAGGGTTCATGGGAGTTTGCCCAACCAGTCCACATGTGCTTTGTGGATCTGGAGAAGGCATTCGACTGTGTCCCTCATGGTGATCTGTGGGGGGTGCTCTGGGAGTATGGGGTCCGGGGCCCTCTGCTAAGGGCTGTTCGGTCCCTATATGACCGGAGCAGGAGTTTGGTTCGCATTGCCGGCAGTAAGTCAGACTTGTTCCCGGTGCATGTTGGACTCCGGCAGGGCTGCCCTTTGTCACCGGTCCTGTTCATTATTTATATGGACAGGATTTCTAGGCGCAGTCAGGGGCCGGAGGGAGTCCGGTTTGGGGACCACGGGATTTCGTCTCTGCTTTTTGCAGATGATGTTGTCCTGTTGGCTTCTTCAAATCAGGACCTTCAGCGT
The DNA here is from genome assembly GCF_030014155.1 of Tachysurus vachellii. Classification (NCBI taxonomy): domain Eukaryota; kingdom Metazoa; phylum Chordata; class Actinopteri; order Siluriformes; family Bagridae; genus Tachysurus; species Tachysurus vachellii. The sequence goes on from NC_083466.1 coordinate 4,362,390, forward strand.
GCACTGGGACGGTTTGCAGCCGAGTGTGAAGCGGCAGGGATGAGAATCAGCACCTCCAAGTCCGAGGCCATGGTTCTCAGCCGGAAAAGGGTGGCTTGTCCCCTTCGGGTTGGTGGAAAGCTCCTGCCTCAAGTGGAGGAGTTTAAGTATCTTGGGGTCTTGTTCACGAGTGAGGGAAGGATGGAGCGGGAGATCGACAGGCGGATCGGTGTATCTTCTGCAGTGATGCGGTCGATATACCGATCTGTTGTGGTGAAGAAAGAGCTGAGCCGCAAGGCGAAGCTCTCTATTTACCAGTCGATCTACGTTCCTACCCTTACCTATGGTCATGAGCTTTGGGTCATGACCGAAAGGACAAGATCCCGGATACAGGCGGCCGAAATGAGTTTCCTCCGCAGGGTGGCTGGGCGCTCCCTTAGAGATAGGGTGAGGAGCTCGGTCACTCGGGAGGAGCTCAGAGTAGAGCCGCTGCTCCTCCACATCGAGAGGAGTCAGCTGAGGTGGCTCGGGCATCTGTTCCGGATGCCTCCTGGACGCCTCCCTGGGGAGGTGTTCCGGGCATGTCCAACCAGGAGGAGGCCCCGGGGAAGACCTAGGACACGCTGGAGGGACTATGTCTCTCGGCTGGCCTGGGAACGCCTCGGTATTCCCCCGGAGGAGCTGGGGGAAGTGTCTGGGGAGAGGGAAGTCTGGGTGTCCCTGCTCAGACTGCTGCCCCCGCGACCCGGCCCCGGATAAGCGGTAGAAGATGGATGGATGGATGGATGGTGTCAAGCTTATTTAGTAAGATACGAGATGTGCGATCCCAATGTGTAAATTCTTGGCATGACTTTAAGACCATTTTATCTGCCTAGAGAATTCGGTTGCATTTTGCTGTTTGTAGTCTATGTTCCGCCCAGTGGTAAACGATCTCAGGCAGCCAGCCTGATTTCGAACTATGTTCATGAACTACAGCTCAACCACTCAGATGCTCCCGTGATTGTGCTGGGTGATTTAAACCAGTGCAAACTGGAGACTTTGTTGCCAGGATTCGATCAGTTTGTAAAGACTCAAACAAGAAATAATATTATTCTTGATAAGTGTTATGTGAATGTCAAGGACTCTTATGTGTCAAAGAGTATGCCTCCAATTCGAAACCATATTCCGACCATAATGTAGTACATTTGATTCCTGTGTATAGGACTAACTTAAAAAAAGCAAACCAGACAAGAAATTCATTGTGGTCAAACGAAAGAATGTGGTCAAACGAAAGAATACAACAACTGAAAGCCTGTTTTGACTAGACAAATTAGGACATTTTTCAGGAAGGTTCACTTGATGAAAGAACTACAATGTTAAATTGACAATATCAATTTCTGTGTAGAGTTGGTCATACCTACAAAGGAGATTAAAGTTAATCCAAATAACAAACCATATGTGACCAAAGATATTAAAGAAGTTATAAATCTGAGAAAAGTAGCATTTAGGAATAAAGATATTAGGGCACTTAAACAAACAGAAAGAGAGTTAAGAATCAGATTAAAGGAAACAAAAGAAGTTCACAAGAAGTGCCTAGAGGAAGCCTTTAAGTCCAATAATACTAAAAAGGTTTGGGGCATCATGAAAACAATGACTGGATTTGCACCTCCTGATAAACCGATTGGAATTGATAATGAATTTTGCTTTGGGAATGAATTAAACACCTTTTTTTTTTTTTTTTTTTACAAGATTTGAATCAACAGATAAACATGTTAAATACAATGAAATAACAGATCCTATGGTTCCATTATCATTGAATAGAATTGCTATAGAGGTTGAGGGTGTTAGGAAATGTTTCAGTCTATAAACACGAAAAAATCGGTCCAGATGGATGTAGTGCAGGTCTTTCAAAGAATTTTGCATATGAACTGGCTCCGGTGTGGCACTCAGTATATCAAGCTTCAGTTGACACACATACTGTGCCTGTGTTATGGAAGACCGCATATATAAAACCATTACCTAAAATTCCATGTCCAAGAGAATACAAAAATATTATACCAATAGTCCTTACTTCAGTAATTGTGAAATGTCTTAAAAGATTGATATTTCTGCACTTAGTTCAGATGGTAAAAGATAAACTTGATCCTTGGCAGTTTGCCTATAAGAAAGGTTGCAGTACTGAAGATGCAGTTGCTTCTTTGGTGCATATCGTCTCTAAACATTTAGATCAATCCAATACAACTATAAGAATGCTGTTTTTAGATTTCTCCTCTGCGTTCAATACCATAAAGGTTGACATATTGGTGTCAAAATGTTACGACCCCGAGTTATGTCTAGGGAGTTCTCAGAGTCACTAGTGATGACCAATGTGGATGTGAATGGACGGACAAGACTAACTGGTACAGAGTGATAATTACTATGAATTGCCGACCACAGTAATGACGTATGCGGACACAGTGCTTGTGGTGAGTTTGTCTTTACTGTACAAAGTGGTAATTATATTTACAATAATATATACACAATTATATACAAATGGTTTGTACTGCTGCAACAGCCGGGACTGGAAAATCAGCGGCGCCAAAGAAAAGAAACAAACAGAAAGTCAAAACCCGCTTACCTAACACTGTTTTATATTAGTCACGCTCATCTACAAACAAAAGTGAAACCAAAATCCTAACTACGCTATACTTCCCTCACTAACTAGAATACAGGGGGAGACACCGCCCCTTACCTGAGGTCTCTAGACATGGAAGTATACTACGTGGTGTACAATGTATGAGCGCGCTCCTTCTTACCTCTTCCAGCCCCATACGTAGAACAGTATTGTACACAAAAAAACATAGATCGCAACAGCAAATCTCACAGCATATAATTATCCAACAACTTTCCAACAACTTTCCAACAACTCGCCAACCAACAACCCAACAATGAGTTGACATGACGTTCACGTTTTTATGGTCGCGGGCTTCTTCCACGGGCGGTGTCCATACGCTGTGTCTCCGTCATCTGCTATCACAACAAATGTCGGAGTACTCCTAGGTCGCGTCAGCTCTGCCATACTTTTCACCTTGTATACAGATAACTGTCGAACTGACAAGTTAAATCAGTATATTTTAAAGTATTCTGATGACACTGTGTTAATATCTGTGTTGAATGATCAGGACAGTCCTGGATTTCATCAACAGGGTATGACTAATTTGCTTGAATGGTGTGAGAATAATGATCTTGTCATTAATAGGGTTGGGAACCGAGAACCGGTTCTTATTCAGAAAAGGTTCTGTTTTTTAACATGAGTGTGGATTCATTTCCAAAGCTACAACAATGAAGCAAATCTACCCCCTCTGAGAGGGTTTTCTCCACAGCTGAAGATACAATAAGCCAGGAAAGGTCTCGTCTTCTCCCAGAGAAAGCAGACGTTCATTTTTCTTCAGAAAAATGTTTTGCTAACTGTTTTGCTAAGTTGTAATTCTGGATGTTAAATTTGATGTTGGATTTATTTAAATTTAAATTGATATGAATTGAAATGCTCTGTTTAAAATATTTAAAGAGTGATTAATAAACACAAATGGAATTGTTTCAGTTATTTTTCTTAAAAAGAAAAATTTTTATTTTTCACATTTCTTTTATTATGGAATCGGAATCAGAACCGGGAATCGTAAGGCAGAACTGGAACTGGAATCGGAACCGGAAGATTTCTTTTGATACCCAACTCTAGTCATTAACATAAGTAAAACAGAAGAGATTATATTTGGGTCTACATATGATACTCATATAATGCCTGTTTTTATTCATAATAGTAAAATCAGACAAGTTAAAATATATAAGTATTTAGGTGTAACGATTGATGACATGTTAACATGGAAAAATCACATCGATGTTCTCTGCAAAAGAACAAAGCAGAGAATGTATTTTCTTTGTCGTCTTAGGTCTTTCGGCGTAAGCAAAAAGATTCTTCTTTTGTTCTTTACGTCTGCAATAATGAGTGTACTGCAATATTGCAACTCTATTTGGTATAAAAACCAAACCAAAACCAAAATATTACCACTAATTAATTGTTTAGTCAATTAAAAATCTGCTCAAAGATTGTTGGCATGCCTCTAGAGAAGCTATATGACTCAACTTCTTATAATAATTTGTTAAGACTGGCTAATAATATAATATCTGATCCCAATCATGTTCTGCATAATGAGTTTGAACTATTACCATCAACTCGGAGGTACAGAATCCCAAGATTCAACAAATTGAAATTGATAGATCCTTGAGCTAAATAAGACACTTAATCGTAAATCAAGAGTATTGTAAATATACTGTGTTGTGTAGTGGGATGTAGTAAGAGTGAGTTTGTGAATTAAGTGATGTTGTGTAAGAGATGATTGCTGCAAACATAGAAAATATACTGTGATGCAAGAAAAATTTCAGACATGTTCTGACAATAAAGTATTATATCATATCATATCACATCATATCATATCATGAGCAGAAAGGGGCGTGTCTTGTCAATATGCGGCGGAGAGAGTGTTCAGTGCGCATGTCTGATGTTAGCCGAAATCGATTGAAACACTGACATGGCGGATACCTGCCGTTACCTTTGTCTTGGGTTCTAAAACTTTCACGGTACAACACACAGTACTACAAATACACATTTGACCTGTATTACCATAGTATTACTCACTGAGTTCATTTATTGATAAAAATATCCCCTCGGCAGGCACGGTGGCTTAGTGGTTAGCACATTCGCCTCACACCTCCAGGGTTGGGGGTTCGATTCCCGCCTCCGCCTTGTGTGTGTGGAGTTTGCATGTTCTCCCCGTGCCTCGGGGGTTCCCTCTGGGTACTCCGGTTTCCTCCCTTGGGACAAAGACATGCATGGTAGGTTGATTGGCATCTCTGGAAAATTGTCCATAGTGTGTGATTGCGTGAGTGAATGAGAGTATGTGTGTGCCCTGCGATGGGTTGGCACTCCGTCCAGGGTGTATCCTGCCTTGATGCCCGATGATGCCTGAGATAGGCACAGACTCCCCGTGACCCGAGGTAGTTCGGATAAGCGGTAGAGAATGAATGAATGAATATCCCCTCGGCCAGCTGCCCCAGCAGGTTCCGCCATAATAGTTGCCTGGGTTACGTATGTATGTGTGGGGCGGAGCCATTAAAACAGGGGTGACACCCAATTGGGTTGGGGCGTGTTTGTTTAGGTGATTTCAAATGTCAGCATTGGCTTTCAAACATAGTGCACTCCACCTTTAAGGATAAAACTACATGTTGTACTTAAATCACCTTAAATACGTGAATCTGAAGATTTTACCTGATGAAAAAATAATTCATGTACAGTTATTTCCAGTTAATTTCCCTGAATGTTTAATTCAACTCCTCTCAGGAGGTAAAATCTCCTCTCTTTCTGATGGCCAAACCTTTATTAGTGATGCAATATGTAATAATAATGTACTAGCTAATGAATTAATCAAGGTAAAGGAGAACAGGAAGCAAACAAAATACCAATAGGCTGAAATGGAACCACACACAAAGCAATCAAGCAAAAACCTATTATAATATATTACATCTATAGAATATAAGGAGCAGGATGATATTTTGCTTCCAAAACTTCAACTTAAATCTGACATATTTTACTACTTCCAAGTTCAGTTATTTGTGTTTCTTTGTGCTTTAAAAGTCTACCATAACCTGATAATGTGTTGTATATTCTGTATATATTAAGTGTCCATTGAAACCATTTAATTTAACAGTTTTCTCTGATCATTTTGATCAATTTATTGTTGACAACAAATTTTATATTATACAATAATCAGTACATGAGTTTGTTTTGTGGCAGTTTTATTAGAACTGTTGCTGATCTTCTGGGATAATGAATGAATTTACCTTCAGTATAACAGAAATGTGTTTTTGTACAGTGCAGCTGGATTTCCTGTCACTGTGGACTGCAGAGCACAGTAGTATAGAGCAGAGTCTGATACAGCAGCAGAGGAGATGATCAGATCCACTTGTTTTTTATCTTTATCATCAACTTTAGCATCCAGACGTGGTGGAAGAGGGTTACTTTTACCTCCACTTGGAAAGATGTAAAGAAGGAACTCAGGGTTAGATTTTGGATATTGTCTGTACCAGAACAAGTTTCTTACTGCACCACTGTAGCTGCAGTACAGAGTAACATCATCGCCTTCATGTAGCTCTTTATGAGTAAAAAGTGGCTTTATTGGATCTGCCATGGAGTCACCTGTCAAAGAGAAGAGAATATAATATAATTAGACTTTACATGATCAAGACAAAGTTAAAGAACTCAGACTCACATTCTGATATTTTCACTCATTACTATTTACCATTACCACTAATGTTTCTGAATTTAAATGTGAACTCACTTAGTGAAAGCCACAGGAACATCAGTATAACAGTGAACATGATGAATGGTGATGAATGGTGTTGCCAAATGAAAAGGTCTCTCTGTACTCTATTATGTGAACATCATAAAGGTTCATGAAGCGCCACCCCACAGCATCACATGACACCTCCTGTTCTTCTGACAGTTTCTTGACTTGCTGCAGTTCACCTAGTCACCTACAAAACAAGTGATATAAATTTTCTTTTAAATCATTACAAAATCACCATTTCGTTTCTTGAATATATACAGAGATTGTGTCATAAATAATTTTGTACCTGCTTCACTTTTTTAATTGAAATGGACTTCATGTGGAAATCAAAAATTCATGTGGAAATCATCATCTGAATATACATATAGAAAAAAACATACAGATTAAGTAATATAACAGTAATAAAAAATCATTTGGGGAAAAAAAATCCACATTTTCATTCCAAAATATAAAGAATGTGTCTTACAAAATTTGTCAACCTCTCAAACTCTTTGATTTTGGACTGAAATTTATATAATCTTTAATCTACTTTATGAATATACCTATAAATAAAAAAATAAATAAGTTACTAAATAAAATGATTACATAGGGGGAAAAACATTAAAATTCTGTTGTTTAATCCCTAACTATAAACTATAATCTAACCTAACCTAATAAGGGTCATGGTTGCATGGTTTCACTGCATGTCGTACTCTCGTTGTATGTCGTATGTGACAAATAAAATTTGATTTGATTTGAGAGAGAAATTATCACAGTGGTTGTCTGACTTTATGCCTATGTTGCCCCCTAGTGGAAAAAAGAGAATATCACTTTATCACTTTGTATATCACTATTTCCTCCAAATATTATTTTTATTTATGAAATTATATTTATAGTTTGTTGCCAAATAAAATGTGAAACTAAAATTTTTTAAAACAAAATTGTGTACAATTATTCCCAGTTAATTTACCTGAATGTTTAAAATCGAGTCCTCTCAGAAGGATATGAAATCTCCTCTTCTTCTTATGGCCAAACCTTTATTAGGGATGAGATTTAAATCAATATTGTGCTGGATTATAAGGTAAAGGAGAACAGGATGCAAACTAGTGTTAATTTCGTCACCTATTTTTAATTTAGTCTTAGTCTTAGGCTTGTGCCAAATGTCCTTGTTAGTTTTAGTCATATTTAGTCATTCACATATCTTTTTTTGTTAGTCAAGTTTTAGTCGACTAAAAGTCTCGTCATTTTAGTCTAGTTTTAGTCAAAAGAAAACTCAAGGTATCTTAGTCAAGTTTTAGTCGACTAAAAGTCTTTTAATTTTAGTCTAGTTTTAGTCAAAAAATTGTAGTCTTTTTTTTTTTTTTAAATAACACATTATTACTGAGATTATTACTGATAAACATTTCAGTAAAAAAAGTGTTTCACTCGAACTTGACTGCACATCACATTTTTTACTTTATTGATACTGCTTTTAATCGTAATGCAAAGACCGGTCATCGGGACATAAGCTGTCATGTGCAATAAAAGAGGCTGCAATAGAGGCCTACCTAGACCAGGGGTGGACTTGCGCTCAGGGTTTTTTTTTTTTTTTTTGAGCGGCGTGTGGACGAATTCTTTCTACGCACACACTAAACAGCGAACGCATTCTGAATATTTTAAAGGCGTAACAGCTGATGAAAAAGCAGAGACAATTGCAGACGAAAATGAAAAGAGATTTTATCTTAATTTTTATTTTATACAAAACATTTTCGTCTCGTCTTTTTTCGTCAACAATAATGCATGTTAATTTAGTCTTAGTCAGCGTTTTTGGACAGTGGTGCTGTCTTGTCATCGTCTCGTCTTAGTCATGAAAAAAAAAAGTTGTTGACGAACATATTTCGTCTCGTCTGACGAAATTAACACTAATGCAAACAAATTAGTAATACACTGAAATAGAGCCAGACACAAAGTAATCAAACATAAACCTATTAAGTTATTACATCTATAGCAAATAAGGAGCAGGATAATATTTTGCTTCCAAAACTGCTTTAGTTCTTCAAATCTAACATATTTTACTACTTTTACATCTAATGATATAATTATTGTCTCAGTAATAAAATAATTGAGAGAAATATAGTTTATCTCAAGTTCAATCCTTACACCATTCAAGTGAGAACATTACAGTGACAGCGTGGCTGTGGTCGAGCATCGGTTATTGAACCAGCAAGTAACGTGTGATGTTTCTTATCTGTGCCTTATGTGAAGTTCAGTTAGTTGTGTTTCTTTGTGCTTTAAAATCTACCATCTGAGAGAGAGAGAGAGAGAGAGAGAGAGAGAATGAGTAACTGAGCACACACACATGTACACACAGACACATATATAAATACAGAGCAAGATTTCTTGACAGAACAACAGTTATGATTCATTTTCTTATTTTTGTTTGTCTCCTGAGTCTTCCTCCACAACTTCTTTTGCCAGTGCACTACAGCATATATATTCAGCAATGTATATCAAGGACACCAAACAAACACACAAGAGAATGACAACAGCAAAAGTGAAGGGCTGTTATGGTGCAGTTTACCGAGCTGTTGTGTTATGTATTAAATCATTCCCCAGAGGGTAAAGAGACTGGAGAGTAACTCCTTATCCTATCCAAGGAACCAGACATTACCTACATGTTTCTGTTAACAAAGTGGCTCATGACCCTGATATTTGCAGCATGAAAAGTCCCACAAGCCACCATAGGATTTTGACTTCAATATCTGAAGAAAAACATTTATTTCCACATCCTTTGGGTTACACCAGTTTGTCAAACATCCTTTTGAGTTGTTTTAAGCCCCAGCAAAGGTTCTCCTAGCAAACCCCAAAAATCTGATTAAGTACAGCACAATCGAGAAAAAAAAATGTCTGGCCTTCAAGTCACCCCCAATACTACCTGCTGAGGGTATGGTGGGTGTCTTGTTTACAGGGGCAGATGACAGCATCTAGAGAAACACAACACTCTATATGTTGTGTACTGAACCATATTCAGGATCATTAACATTAGACACATTGTTTCAGTACTTTGATAACATTCATAGACATTGATAATATTAATACTAGTAACTATGGTTAAATCCGCTTAGGTCGGGTCCAGTCGAGAAGCTTTTATTGTCATGAAAACCATATATATCTGAACCAGTACAAAGTAAAATGAGAAAACGTTTTTCCAGGACCATGGTTCTACATAGAACAACACAAAGATAAGGACTTAAAGTAAGTTAGTCCTAGCCACATAAATTTCATTTGTGCAACCTGGTGCAAACAGTGCAGGAGAAAAGACAAACAAACAATACAAATCAATACAAAAACTACTAGACAATACTCAAAAGCACTGACCAATGTACATATTGTATATTCTACAGTACATGTGCAAAAATACAGGAATAAACACCTAATATAACAGCAGCAGTTATATGACATATTGTAATGAGTTAGAGAGAGAGCAAAAATTACAGGGCTCCTGTTCTCCAGTGTTAAAGGAATGAAATTTACAGACCTCTGGTGATTCCTATAGTAACAAAACAGTGTGTTAGTTTTTGTACAGTGCAGCTGGATTTCCTGTCACTGTGGGCACCAGAGCACAGTAGTATAGAGCAGAGTCTGATACAGCAGCAGAGGAGATGATCAGATCCACTTGTTTTTTATCTTTATCATAAACTTTAGCATCCAGACGTGGTGGAAGAGGGTTACTTTTATCTCCACTTGGATAGATGTAAAGAAGAAGCTCAGGATTAGATTTAGGATATTGTCTGTACCAGAACAGATTCTGTACAACACCACTGAAGTCTTTGTAGCTGCAGGACAGAGTAACATCACCTTCATCTACAACTTTATGAGGGGAAAGTGGCTTTATTTGATCTGCCATGGAGTCACCTGTCATAGAGAAGAGAACATAATATTATTAGTCTTTACATGATTAAGACAAAGACAAATAACTCAGACTCACATTCTTATTTTTTCACTCACTACTATTTACCATGACCTTTCAAGTTTCTGAATTTAAATATGAACTCACTTAGTGAAAGCCACAGGCACATCATTATAACAGTGAACATGATGAATGGTGATGAATGGTGTTGCCAAATGAAAAGGTCTCTCTGTACTCTATTATGTGAACATCATAAAGGTTCAGGAAGCTCCACCCCACAGCATCTCATGACACCTCCTGTTATATATATATATATATATAAGTTCTTACAAATATATATTGTCTTAAATAATAAGACAGTTTATTGCCACATTAACAACTCTTCTAAAATGCAAATTCATGTGGAAATCACACTCTGTATATAAAGATAGATATACAACATACGTGTGAAGTGATATAACCAAAATCCAGTTTCATTCCAAAATATATAGAATGTGTCTTGCATAATTAGTCATCCTCACAAACTCATGCACTGAAATTTAGATAATCTTGAATCTACATCAATAATTTAAATAAACAAACAAACAAACAAACAAACAAATAAATTTTTTTTTAAATTTTTTAATAAATATTATTACTAGGCACAAAAACATTAAAAAGAAAACAGTATTCAATTCTGTTTTTAAATCTGTAAATTGGTTCTTTTAAATAAGTGACACATACGGTGGCCGAGAAGTGCAAAACACATTAACAAATCCGAATACACTAACAAATCCGAATACACTAACAAATCCCAATACAAATGAACAAATCCCAAAACACAACAAGAAGTCAGACAACCCGGAAAAGTTTGGTATCTTTTGTGAATGTAAACTTGCCGATCATCGGACAAAACACCTGTCATTCAAGATATACAGGTATGGAATCTTATGTGTAACGTGTAAAGTTCTCCATTTAAATATAAGAAAATAACAGAATTAATCCACAGGAAGGACAATACATTTTGTACACTTTTACACACCCTTTCCACCTTTTCCCTGCAGCAGACTGTTGAATTTCATGTATACCTTGAGTTAGACTTGTCTTGTCCAATGATCGGCACGTGTTCCAATCACAAACTATACCTACCTTTTCCGTTGGTTGTCTGAATTGTCGTTGTGTTTTCGGATTTGTTAATGTGTATTCGGATTTGTTGTTTTGTTTTTGGATTTGTTAGTGTTTTGCATTTCTCGGCCACCGTAGACATACTTACATAGAGAATTTATCACAGTCGTTGTCAGACTTTATGACTTTATGTTGCCCCCTGGTGGAGAAAAAGATGACCTTTTATTATCTTTAAATTTTTCTTCTAATTGCCACCGATATAGTTATAATTTGTGGCTATTCTATTTTTTTTAAGGATAAAACTACATGACATACTTAAATCACCTTAAATAGATTTTAAAACAAAAGATTTTACTTAATGAAAAAATGTCTAATTCATGTACATTTATTTCAAGTTATCCATTAAAGGAACAAATATTCTTCTGAATGATGATTCTAAAGCAGTACACAGTGTTAAAATCATTTCTAGCTTTGAGTCCATTATATCCAGGTGATGTTATCTAATGTGTTATAATTGAGACAAGCAAAGTTTTCATCAAGTTCAATCCTTACACCATTCATGTGAGAACTGTTGTGTCTTTATTAACATAAAGACTTGGACACACGTAACCTCTTATCGACTTTGCTTTACTTACACATGTACACTTTACTTCCTCATCCAATTACAGGCATATATACAATAATGTGTTACGCATTAGCGTGTTTTTTTTTTTTTACAGATGTTCTGGTTCAAGGTATTGAACTTGGAGTAGTGAAAGCACCTTTGCATAATATTTATCTTCGATCCGATGTCGTGGCTGGATTTGTTAAAGTTGCAGTTCGATCGCAGTTGCCAGTTAAGGGGGTTTCGTTTATTTTGGGCAACGATTTAGCAGGTGGGAAGGTTTTTTGTTGGCCTGTGGTAACTGACAACCCAACTTTGAATGACAGTGATGAGCTGTCACGTGAATTTCCCTCTGTTTTTACTTCGTGTGTGGTGACGCGTGCCCAGGCCAGGAAAATGAAAGATGCTGATGATCTTTCAGACTCATTTTTGTGTGGTACAAATCCTCTGTGTGAAAGCATCCCCGAGGGTGATCTGATCCCCAGTTCTGAGACTGACCCAGACATTAAAGTTAAAATTTCGGTACTGAAGGAGGAATGTGATAAACTCGGTGTTGGACGTGCACAACTTGTGGCAGCCCAGAAAGCAGACCCTTCACTCTCTCACTGTATTGATGTGGTTGTGGAAAAGGCAATGGTTGTGGAACTTGGCTAACTATTCAACAGCTTATTTCTTGGATGAGGATGTGTTAATGCGTAAATGGACACCTCCCAACTCAGAACATGATTGGAGGTCAGTCTTTCAAGTGGTGGTTCCAAAGCCATATAGAGCCCAAGTTTTAAGTGTCGCCCATGACCATGATCTCTCTGGCCACTTAGGGGTGAGAAAGACTTATAACCGTGTGTTAAAGCATTTCTTTTGGCTTGCTATGAAGTCTGATGTCATCAGTTATTGCCGTTCGTGTCATGTTTGTCAAGTAGTGGGTAAACCTAATCAGGTTATTCCCTATGCACCTCTTCAACCTATACCTGTAATGGGTGAGCCTTTTGAAAGAATTTTAATAGACGGTGTGGGACCCCTTCCTAGAACCAAGTCTGGTCATACCTACCTGCTAACCATGATGTGTGTTGCTACTAGGTACCCTGAAGCCATACCTTTGCGTAGCATAAAGTCTAGAGCCATCATTAAGAGCCTTGTTAAGTTTTTTACCACCTTTGGGTCACCAAAATATATCCAGTCAAACCAAGGTTCAAATTTTATGTCCATGCTTTTTAGAAAGGTTATGACACAACTGCAAATTCACCACCAGGTATCTAGTGCATACCATCCTAAATCCCAAGGTGCCTTAGAAAGGTTCCATCAGACCTTAAAGTCTATGCTTCGGACCTACTGTTACAGTCAGGGAAAGGACTGGGATGAAGGGATTCCCTTATTGTTATTTGCAATTCGTGATGCAGTGCAAGAGTCACTTGGGTTCAGCCCAGCTGAATTAGTCTTTGGTCATACTGTCCGTGGTCCTTTAAAGGTGTTACAGGAAGAGTTCTTGTCTCAGAGCTCTAGGAAATCTCCAGTCAAGAGCGTTGTGGAATATGTTAGTGCCCTTCGTGAGTGTCTTCATGCAGCTTGTGAATTAGCCAAACACTACACACAGTCCCGTATGAAGATACGATTTGATAAGGAAGCAGTGGAGCGTACATTCCAAGTAGGGGATGAGGTTTTGGTTTTATTGCCTTTACCAGGCTCAGCTCTCCATGCTAGGTTTTCTGGGCCCTATGTTATTGAGTCTAAGTTGAGTGACACCGACTATGTTGTAAAGACTCCTGATCGGAGAAGGAAGTCTCGTGTTTGCCATGTTAATATGCTTAAGCCATACGTTTCTCAATCTACCCCTGTTGTTGGTTCTTCAAGTCCAGAAGAAATTTCAGTAGCTCTTGTCTCTATGGGAGTGCCACCATCTGATTATTCTCCAGAAATGGATGGGCTCTTCCTAGGTAGTGCTTGTTTTCCAGGTGCTCATTTGAAAAATTCAGAATGGTTGTGTAATATGCAGGTCAAACTTGCTCATTTGTCACCACTGGCCCAAAGAGACTTGATTAGTCTTATTCAACAATTTCCCTCACTTTTCGCTGACATTCCTTCACGTACTACCGTTCTTAAACATGACATTGATGTTGGTGATAATGCCCCTGTTAACATGCGTACAGGGTTAATCCCATGAAGCATGCCATGATGAAAGCAGAAACCGATTATTTGATTGAAAATGGTCTTGCTGTACCTAGCTGTAGTCCCTGGTGTTCACCCTGCATACTAGTTCCCAAACTTGATCGAAGCTTTCGGTTTTGCACTGATTATAGAAAGGTTAATGCTCTAACTAAAGCAGATGCTTTTCCCCTACCCAGGTTGGAGGATTGTGTTGATCGGATAGGTAGTGCTACGTTTGTAACGAAGTTGGATCTTCTGAAGGGATATTGGCAGGTTCCATTCACCCCACGTGAAGAGATTTCTGCTTTTAGTATACCAGATCGGTTCCTCCAATATACGGTTATGGCTTTTGGTCTAAAAAATGCTCCTGCTACATTTCAGCATCTTATGTCTCAGGTCCTAGGTAATGTAGACAACTGTGAGGTCTACCTTGATGATGTGGTTGTTTTTTCAGACACATGGGGCAGCCATGTTGGCACCTTAAGCAAAGTGTTTGCTAAACTTCAAGCTGCCTCCCTTACGCTCAACCTGGCAAAATGTGAATTTGGTCAAGCTACGGTGACCTACCTGGGTAAACAGGTGGGGCAAGGTGTTGTTCGCCCTGTGGAGGCTAAGGTTGAGTCGGTTGCCACTTTTCCTGCCCCCAAGACTAAACGGGAGCTTAGGCGATTTTTGGGGATGGCAGGGTATTATAGGAGTTTTTGTAGAAACTTCTCCGATGTTGTATTGCCACTTACAAATCTCCTCCGTGGTTCAGTTCCTTTTGTGTGGTCTTCTAGCTGTAAAGCTGCGTTTGAATCTGTAAAGTTACTTTTATGTAGTGCTCCTGTTCTTGCAGCACCTGATTTCAAGAAACCTTTTAAACTTGAAGTGGATGCAAGTGGTACTGGTGCTGGTGCTGTCCTAATTCAAGAGGACATTCATGGAATAGGTCATCCTGTGAGTTTCTTCTCACGCAAGTTCAACCGCTACCAACTAAACTATAGTACTATCGAGAAGGAAGCCCTTGCCCTTTTGCTTGCTCTTCAACACTTTGAAGTCTACATTGGTTCATGCCCTGATCCCGTTATGGTTTTTACAGACCACAATCCCCTAGTGTTTTTAAGTCGTATGTCAAACAACAACCAACAGCTTATGCGCTGGCCTTTAGTCCTGCAAAGTTTTAACTTGTAAATTCGGCATAAGAGAGGTTCTGAGAATGTGGTGGCTGATTCGTTATCACGAGGCCATAATTGAAGTTGAACCTGACGTTCACTTTTATGTTGCTTATTATTTTGTGATCGTCACTGGTGGCTACTGTAGGTGCTTTTCGGTGTCTATTTTCCTTTCAGCTCCTCCAATTACGTCATATATCCACCTGTACGTCATTGGACGATCATCACATGACACACAATGCCCCACCTCGTCGTCGTGCTATTGGCTGGATGGGAATTGCAGCTGGACATTTAAACCACGTCAGCGAGAGTGAAACGGAGAGAGAGAAAAAGCCGGTTTTGGATGCTGTGTTGTATGTCGAAATTTTGGGTTGGCTTAGACATTTTGTGTTTTCTGCCTCGTTGTGTGTGTCCTGTTGTATGTGTTTCTATGTAGTTTTTGTAAATATTGGTATATGTAGATATAGTAAATACACCTTGTTCGGTGGTTAGTAGGAAGTCGGTGCCAGTTTTGTTATACGGTTTATTATTGTTTTTTGGCGAGATAGGGAGCGAGGGAAGAACATGTATTTTCTTTTCTTTTCTTTGGATTAGGTTAACTGAGTACTACTTGTTGAGTTAGAGGGAGTTTTATTTATTATTTTGGCCTTTCCGACTTCTGAAGCCGTAACCACCTAAGAGAAGACGGAATAAATCCAAGAAGTGAAACTGTCGTGCCAGGTGTATTTTTGTTCCCTTTCTCTTTTCATGCTGAGTTCTAATTTTTACCTGTATGTTACGATCTGACCTAGACCTGGTCGTAACAAATGCATGTCAACAATAATGCATGTTAATTTAGTCTTAGTCAGCGTTTTTGGACAGTGGTGCAGTCTTGTCATCGTCTCGTCTTAGTCATGAAAAAAAAAGGTTGTTGACGAACATATTTCGTCTCGTCTCGTCTGACGAAATTAACACTATGTCACACACAGAGGTTTGGCCTGCCTTGGATCTGAGCTACTCTGAGTGAACAAATGCAATTGTGCCAGGCCTCATACTGTAGGTCATAGGTCACTAACAGGCGGACCGCTGTCCGGGTCTGGACCCAGAAGCTGCCCAATCCGGACCCGGACATACAGCCAAAACAAAAGGTTATGCTTTAAAACTTGACTGGGCACTTCTATTTTACCGGAGCAGCTTTTGCGATCTTTACGGTAGTGATAGTGGAAACGCACAGACCAATTGCATGCGAGTTAAGCCATCCCTCGTGATACCACTCAGCCGTTCAAGTCCGTGCATTCCTGAAGTAAACACTGCGACTCAACAGTGCAAGACAGATGAGAGAGAATTGGAGTAAAGTTACACATGAAAGATAACGATACATGTAGAAAACAAAGGGAGAGAAACAGACGAGTGAGACGGAGAAAGGAAGAGAAACAGACGAGTGAGACGGAGAAAGGGAGAGAAACAGACGAGTGAGACGGAGAAAGGGAGAATAAAGAACAAATGCCGCTCTCCAAAAAAAAAGAAAAGTGGACAGCGAAAATAGAGCATTTAATCCAGAATAGACAGACTCATTTCTGTTCACACTTCCCACTTCACACTAAACCAGTGTGTCTCATATGTACAGAAACCGTGGCACTTATTAAAAGTGGCAATGTGAAACGCCATTATGAGACTCCATTCAAGCCCAGGTTTAACCCTAACCCAAGCCAAGCTAGAGCTCAGTTCTCTCACCGAGATATAAAAAGGAAAGTTAAGCACTTTATTTACACATACACAATTTTCACATTTTATTTATTTTAACTTATTTTGAAATGTAGCCCTACTTTTATTTATTTAATGAGAGAACGTTATACATATCTACAATCATACATATGTTCAGTTCTATGTTACATGACAATAAATATTGTCAAAAGGTTTTTGAATTTTTTTGAAAGGTTTATTTGATTTGACAGTCAGGTATTGATTGCTTGCAGATGTTGATACAACTACTAGGCTACATAAATATATATCACACTAACTAGTTAGACATTATGATCTTCCGGACCTTTGCTTCAAGAGATTTTCTCTTACTGGACCTCTTTAAATTTTAGTTGAATAC
The DNA here is from genome assembly GCF_030014155.1 of Tachysurus vachellii. Classification (NCBI taxonomy): domain Eukaryota; kingdom Metazoa; phylum Chordata; class Actinopteri; order Siluriformes; family Bagridae; genus Tachysurus; species Tachysurus vachellii. The sequence continues at coordinate 4,379,680 of NC_083466.1, forward strand.
CTCTGCTGTAGGTGATGGGTGTGTTTGCACAACAAAAGCAGGAGAACAATGGAGCTGTAGAGGCGCTAGTAGGTGTGAGGTCCAGGAAATTTACGCAAATTTGCGCAGGCTTAGTTAATGTCACTTATGTTATGCCTAACTTGAACTGTGATTTCCTTTATATTTTACATTGCTATTATTTGAGTAAATGTAGGCAACATATAATAATAATAAGAAGAAGAACAAATGTTAATTTAAAAAATCCCATAGCCAACGGTGTTTCATACGTCTTTATATTTTATTGTGGATGTTTTCTCACAATTCTGATGTAATGTGAAGTAAAATAAAAAATCTAAAATTTTTTAAATGTAAATTAATAATATAAACATATTATACAATCTTAAAAAAACTTTGTGTTTAAGAGAAAAAGTGTTCTTATGCTCCACCAGGTGGCGCATAAGAACACTTTTTCTCTTAAACACAAAGTTTTTTTAAGATTGTATAATATGTTTATATAATAATATGTATAATATGTTTATATGCGGCACGAATTGCCGAATGCCGCGGTAGAAGACGTTCGTTCTTAAAGGCCACATCTGTACACACATACCAACTACACAGAAACTCAGTCGGGGGTGACTTGGAATAAACCATTCACTGCATACAGTATACTACAAGAACATTACAGTGGAAGCGTGGCTGTGGTCAAGCATCGGTTATCGAACCAGTGGGTAACATGTGACGATTCTTTGTGCTTTAAAAGTCTACCATGATCTGAGAGAGAATGAGTGACTGAGCAGACACACACACACAGATAAATATAGCCAGAGCAAGTCTTTTTCTTTTTTTTTTGTCTGTCTCCTGAGTCTTCCTCCACAACATCTCCTGCCAGGGCACTACAGTGCTGCCGAAACTCTGGTTCAGCAGTCCAAGAGCTGATGAACACTCCAAAACCTGCTGCAGCGCAACATGTCTCTAGCTGTATCCCCTGAGACAACAATACATGTGTTGCTCAGGAAATGGCCTCACCGGACAATCTGGAGACATCTCTGGAACTGTTTGAACATGCACAGATGCATGTTAATGGTTGGAGGAGAATTGGGCCTTGAGACTTGACGCGTGATGTGTGTTAATGGTTGGAGGAGAATTGGGCCCTGAGTGGTGAGGAGAGTAACTCCTTATCCTATCCAAGGAACCAGACATTACCTACATGTTTCTGTTAACAAATATTACAATTCATTTGTTAAGTGTCTCATGACCCTGATATTTGAAGCATAAGAAGTCCCACAAGCCACCATAGGATTTTGACTCCAATATCTAATGAAAAACATTTATTTCCACATCCTTTGGGTTACACCAGTTTGTCACACATCCTTTTGGGTTGTTTTAAGCCCCAGCAATGGTTCTCCTAGTAAACCCCAAAAATCTGATTAAGTACAGCACAATTGAGAAAAAAAATGTCTGGCCTTCAAGTCACCCCCAATACTACCTGCTGAGGGTATGGTGAGTGTCTTGTTTACAGGGGCAGATGACAGCATCTAGAGAAACACAACACTCTATATGTTGTGTACCGAACCATATTCAGGATCATTAACATTAGACACATTGCACAGATGCATGTTAATGGTTGGAGGAGAATTGAGCCTTGAGACTTGACGTGTGATGTGTGTTAATGGTTGGAGGAGAATTGGGCCTTGAGACTTGACGTGTGATGTGTGTTAATGGTTGGAGGAGAATTGTCACCCTGAGTGGTGACACTCTGTCCCTGCTATCAGGTGAAGGCTATCCTAAGTGTGTCCTTTGCTCCCGGTCAAGAGAATGACAACAGCAAAAGGACTGTTTACCGAACTGTTGTGCTATGTATTCAATCATTCACCAAATGGTTAACAAAGGTTTATACCTAAATTTTCAGATGTCACCTTGAAAATTTACTGAGTTGAGCAAGTAGAATTTTGCCAGGTTGTAATAACTCACTTTGAAGAACTTAACACTTTTGTTCTAACATTATACACACACAGCTATAAATACATGTAAACATTATGTGGCAGTGCTACAAGGTGGGTCTTACTTTTGCATTTGGCTGACTTTTCTAACCCTGTTGTTCTTCAGAGTCAGATAGATGGAATCTTTACTTTTTCATAACCAATACTTTAAAGAGAATATCATAAATATGTTACATATATAATTAGGTGAGGTTAACCTTTTTCTGAGAGAGAGAGAGAGAGAGAGAGAACACGCAAAAATAACAATGATACTTGTCTCCATTATTAAACTGAAGAAATTTACAGACCTTTGGCAATTAGTATAGTATAACCAAACTGTGTGGTAGTTTATGTACAGTGCAGCTGGGTTTCCTGTCACTGTGGGCACCAGAGCACAGTAGTATAGAGCAGAGTCTGATACAGCAGCAGAGGAGATGATCAGATCCACTTGTTTTTTATCTTTATCATCAACCTTAGCATCCAGACGTGGTGGAAGAGGGTTACTTTTATCTCCACTTGGCAGGATGTAAAGAAGAAGCTCAGGATTAGATTTTGGATATTGTTTGTACCAGAACAGACTCTGTACAACACCACTGAAGCCTTTGTAGCTGCAGGACAGAGTAACATCATCACCTTCATCTACAACTTTATGAGTGAAAAGTGGCTTTATTGGATCTGCCATGGAGTCACCTGTTATAGAGAAGAGAACATAATGTTATTAGCCTTAACATGATCAAGACAAAGTTAAAGAATCCAGACTCACATTCTGATTTTTTCACTCACTACTATTTACCATGACCTTTAAAGTTTCTGAATTTAAATGTGAACCCACTTAGTGAAAGCCACAGGCACATCAGTATAACAGTGAACATGATGAATGGTGATGAATGGTGTTGCCAAATGAAGAGGTCTCTCTGTACTCTATTATGTGAACATCATAAAGGTTCATGAAGCTCCACCCCACAGCATCACATGACACTTCCTTATCTTCTGACAGTTTCTTGACTTGTTATATATATAATCATAAATCTCCAAAAAGTCTCAGTTTATTGCCACATTACCAACTCTTCTAAAATCCATACATTCATGTGGGAATCATACTCTATATATACAGATAGATATACAACATACAGATCAAGTGATATAAACAAAATTCACATTTTCGTTCCAAAATATATAGAATGTGTCTTGCATAATTTGTCATCCTCCCGAACTCTTTGTTTTTAGACTGAAATTTATATAAACTTGAATCTAAATCATGAACCTACAAAAATAAATAACTAAATAGATAAATAAATAAATAAAATTAATAGTAGCCGAAAAAACCATTAAAATTCTGTTGTTATATTCCTTTTATATTTCAATCTAACCCAACCTAATCTTTTAAATAAGAGACATGGTTACATAGAGAAATTATCACAGTAGTTGTCAGACTTTGACTATGTTGCCCCCTAGTGGAAAGAAAGAGATTCATTTAATTGCCTCCAAATATGATTGTATTTATGAAATTATATTTGTAGTTTGTGGCCTAATACAAGGTGAAATTCTATTTTTTAAAAGCTAAAACTACATGACTGCATTTTTACTTAAATCACCTTAAATAGATCTTAAAACAAAAGATTTTACCTCATAAAATTTGTCTAATTTATATACAGTTATTTCCAGATAATTTTCCTGGATGTTTAATTGAACTCCTCTCAGAAGGAGTTAAAATCTCCTCTCCTTCTTATGACCAAACCTTTATTAAGGATTAGATATAAATTAATATTGTTCTGGATTATAAGAAGGTAAATGAGAACAGGATGCAAACAAAATTAGTAATACACTGAAATAGAGCCAGACACAAAGCAATCAAACATATTAAAAGATATGACAACTATAGCATATAAGGAGCAGGATGATATGTTGCTTCCAAAACTGCTTTAGTTCTTCAACTTAAATCTGACATATTTTACTACTTTTAGATCCAATGATATAATTATTGTCTCAGTAATAAAATAATTGAGAGAAATTTAGTTTTTCCTTACATCATTCATGTGAGATCATTACAGTGGCAGCATGGCTGTGGTCGAGCATCGGTTGTTGAACCAGCAAGAAATGTGTGATGATTAAATTTTGTGCTTTAAAAGTTTAACATAATCAGAAAGAGAGAGGGAAAGATGAGTGACTAAGCACACACACACACACATAAATACAGACAGAGCAAGATTTCTTCACAGAACAACAGTTATGATTCTTTTTCTTATTTTTGTCTGTCTCCTGAGTCTTCCTCCACAACTTCTCTTGCCTGGGCACTACAGTATATATATTCATCAATATATATCAAGGACACCAAACACACAGCCACACACACAAGAGAATGACAACAGCAAAAGTGAAGGGCTGTTATGGGGCAGTTTACCGAGCTGTTGTGTTATGTATTAAATCATTCCCCAGATGGTAAAGAGACTGCAGAGTAACTCCTTATCCTATCCAAGGAACCAGACATTACCTACATGTTTCTGTTAACAAATATTACAATTCATTTGTTAAGTGTCTCATGACCCTGATATTTGCAGCATGAAAAGTCCCACAAGCCACCATAGGATTTTGACTCCAATATCTGATGAAAAACATTTATTTCCACATCCTTTGGGTTACACCAGTTTGTCAAACATCCTTTTGAGTTGTTTTAAGCCCCAGCAATGGTTCTCCTAGTAAACCCCAAAAATCTGATTAAGTACAGCACAATTGAGAAAAAAAATGTCTGGCCTTCAAGTCACCCTCCGATACTACCTGCTGAGGGTATGGTGAGTGTCTTGTTTACAGGGGCAGATGACAGCATCTAGAGAAACACAACACTCTGTATGTTGTGTACCTGAACAAATTCAGGATCATTAACATTAGACACATTGTTTCAGTACTTTGATAACATTCATAGATATTTATAATATTAATACTAGTAACTATGGTTAAATCCGCTTAGGTTGAGTCCAGTCGAGAAGCTTTTATTGTCATGAAAACCATATACATCTGAACCAGTACAAAGTAAAATGAGATAACGTTTTTCCAGGACCATGGTTCTACATAGAACAACACAAAGATAAGGACTTAAAGTAAGTTAGTCCTAGCCACATAAAGTTCATTTGTGCAACCTGGTTCAAACAGTGCAGGAGAAAAGACAAACAAACAATACAAATCAATACAAAAACTACAAGACAATACTCAAAAGCACTGACCAATGTACATATTGTATATATTCTACAGTACATATGCAAAAATACAGGAATGAACACCTAATATAATAGCAGCAGTTATATGAGGTAGTGTAAGGAGTTAGAGAGAGAAAGAGAGAGCAAAATTTACAGGGCTCCTGTTCTCCAGTGTTAAAGGAATGAAATTTACAGACCTCTGGTGATTCCTATAGTAACAAAACTGTGTGTTAGTTTTTGTACAGTGCAGCTGGATTTCCTGTCACTGTGGGCTGCAGAGCACAGTAGTATAGAGCAGAGTCTGACACAGCAGCAGAGGAGATGATCAGAGCTACTTGTTTTTTATCTTTATCATCAACTTTAGCATCCAGACGCGGTGGAAGAGGGTTACTTTTACCTCCACTTGGAATGATGTAAAGAAGAAGCTCAGGATTAGATTTAGGATATTGTCTGTACCAGAACAGATTGTTTACGGTACCACTGAAGTCTTTGTAGCTGCAGGACAGAGTAACATCATCACCTTCATCTACAACTTTATGAGTGAAAAGTGACTTTATTGGATCTGCCATGGAGTCACCTGTCATAGAGAAGAGAACATAATATTATTAGTCTTTACATGATCAAGACAAAGATAAATGACTCACTATTTAATAACACTATTTACCATTACCACTAATGTTTCTGAATTTAAATGTGAACTCACTTAGTGAAAGCCACAGGCACATCAGTATAACAGCAAACATGATGAATGGTGATGAATGGTGTTGCCAAATGAAAAGGTCTCTATGTACTCTATTATGTGAACATCATAAAGGTTCATGAAGCTCCACCCCACAGCATTACATGACACGTAATGTTCTTCTGAAAGTTTCTTGACTTGCTGCAGTCCACCTAGTCACCTCCAAAACAAGTGATATATCCATTATATATATATATATATATATATATATATATATATATATATATATATAACATTATAATATATAATACTTACAAGTATATATTGTCTTAAATAATTTTTCATCTATATATAAATCTCCAAAAAGTCTCAGTTTAATGCCACATTAACAACTCTTCTAAAATGCATAAATTCATGAGGAAATCACACTCTGTATATAAAGATAGATACACAACATACGGGTGAAGTGATATAACCAAAATCCACAGTTTCATTCAGTGTCATCCTCACAAACTCATGGACTGAAATGTATATAATCTTGAATCTACATCATGAATTTAAATAAATAAATAAATAAACAAATAAATAAATAATATTATTACTAGGCACAAAAACATTAAAAAGAAAACAGTATTCAATTCTGTTTTTAAATCTGTAAATTGGTTCTTTTAAATAAGGGACATATACAGTGGCCGAGAAGTGCAAAACACATTAACAAATCCGAAAACACATTAACAAATTTGAATACACAACGACAAGTCAGACAACCCGGAAAAGTTAGGTATAGTTTGTGAATGGAAACTTGCCGATCATCAGACAAGACACCTGTCATTCAAGATATACAGGTATGGAATCTTATGTGTAACGTGTAAAGTTCTCCATTTAAATATAAGAAAATAACAGAATTAATCCACAGTAAGGACAAAACATTTTGTATACTTTTACACACACTTTCCACCTATTCCCTGCAGCAGACTGTTGAACTTCATGTATACCTTGAGTTAGAGGTGTCTTGTCCAATGATCGGCACGTGTTCCAATCACAAACTATACCTACCTTTTCCGTTGGTTGTCTGAGTTGTCGTTGTGTATTCGGATTTGTTAATGTGTATTCGGATTTGTTGTTTTGTTTTCGGATTTGTTAGTGTTTTGCATTTCTCGGCCACCGTAGACATACTTACATAGAGAATTTATCACAGTAGTTGTCAGACTTTATGACTTTATGTTGCCCCCTAGTGGAGAAAAAGATGACCTTTTATTATCTTTAAATTTTTCTTCTAATTGCCACAGATGTAGTTATAATTTGTGGCTATTCTATTTTTTTTTAAGGATAAAACTACATGACATACTTAAATCACCTTAAATAGATTTTAAAACAAAAGATTTTACTTAATGAAAAAATGTCTAATTCATGTACATTTATTTCAAGTTATCCATTAAAGGAACAAATATTCTGAATGATGATTCTAAAGCAGTACACAGTGTTAAAATCATTTCTAGCTTTGAGTCCATTATATCAAGGTGATGTTATCTAATGTGTTATAATTGAGACAAGCAAAGTTTTCATCAAGTTCAATCCTTACACCATTCATGTGAGAACTGTTGTGTCTTTATTAACATAAAGACTTGGACACACGTAACCTCTTATTGACTTTATATTACTTACACATGTACACTTTACTTCCTCATCCAATTACAGGCATATATACACACACACACATACCAACTACACAGAAACTCCGGGGGTGACTTGGAATAAACCATTTACTGCATACAGTATACTACAAGAACATTACAGTGGAAGCGTGGCTGTGGTCAAGCATTGGTTATCGAACCAGCGGGTAACATGTGACGATTCTTTGTGCTTTAAAAGTCTACCATGATCTGAGAGAGAGAATGAGTGACTGAGCAGACACACACACACACACACAGATAAATATAGCCAGAGCAAGATTTCTTGACAGAACTAAGTTATGAGTCTTTTTCTTTTTTGTTGTCTGTCTCCTGAGTCTTCCTCCACAACATCTCCTGCCAGGGCACTACAGTGCTGCCGAAACTCTGGTTCAAGTCTGCCATGAAAGCAGGAGCAGTCCAAGAGCTGATGAACACTCCAAAACCTGCTGCAGTGCAACATGTCTCTAGCTGTATCCCCTGAGACAACACTACAGGAAATGTTGCTCAGGAAATGGCCTCATGACCGGACAATCTGGAGACATCTCTGGAACTGTTTGAACATGCACAGATGCGTGTTAATGGTTGGAGGAGAATTGGGCCTTGAGACTTGACGCGTCATGCGTGTTAATGGTTGGAGGAGAATTGGGCCTTGAGTGGTGACACTCTGTCCCTGCTATCAGGTCAAGGCTATTCTAAGTGTGTCCTTTGCTACCGGTCAAGAGAATGACAACAGCAAAAAGACTGTCTACCGAACTGTTGTGCTATGTATTCAATCATTCACCAAATGGTTAAGCGACTGGAGAGTAACTCCTTATTCTATCCAAGGAACCAGACATTACCTACATGTTTTAACAAATATTACCAGTAGCCAGTGAACCCCTTCTAAAAATAACCAATTTTTTTCCATAGTACTGCCTGAACACCTAAATCTTTTAAACTAATGTTTATCAAAACACTAATAAAACCATACCTTGACCCCTGTCAGCTATACCTCCAACCCTTTGTAAACCTACCCTTTATCTCCAAGATCCAAGAAAAGGTTGTAGCACAGCAGTTATGCTAATAGCCTACATAGGAATAACATTTATGAAATGTATCAGTCAGGATTTAAGCCTCATCATAGCACAGAGACAGCACTGGTTAAAGATGTAAATGACCTACTACTGGCCTTTGATCAGGGTTGTGTCTCCTTGCTGGTGTTGCTTGGCCTGAGTGGAGTTTTTGACACCACTGATCATGATATTCTTCTTGATAGGCTAGAGAAATATTGTTTGAGTTAAGCGAAAAGCCGTCTTCTGGCTCAGGAATTATTTGACAAATTATTATAATCAATTTGTAGGGGCACGGTGGCTTAATGGTTAGCACGTTCGCCTCACACCTCCAGGGTCAGGGTTTGATTCCCGCCTCCACCTTGTGTGTGTGGAGTTTGCATGTTCTCCCCGTGCCTCGGGGGTTTCCTCCGGGTACTCCGGTTTCCTCCCCCGGTCTAAAGACATGCATGGTAGGTTGACTGGCATCTCTGGAAAATTGTCCCTAGTGTGTGAGTGTGTGTGTGTGTGTGTGCGCCCTGCGATGGGTTGGCACTCCGTCCAGGGTGTATCCTGCCTTGATGCCTGATGACGCCTGAGATAGGCACAGGCTCCCCGTGACCGGAGGTAGTTCGGATAAGCGGTAGAAAATGAATGAATGAGTGAGTGAGTGAGAATTTTCTTTTCTCATGATGCCATCTATTTTTTAAAGCACACCAGTCCCTTCTGCCGCAAAGCAGCCCCACAACATTATACTACCACCCCCATACTTCACAGTTGGGATGGTGTTTTGAGGCTTCAAAGCTTCGCCCTTTTTCCTCCAAATATACCGTTTATCATTATGGCCGAACAGTTCAATTTTTGTTTCGCCAGACCACAGGACATGTCTCCAGAAATTACGATTTTTTCCCCCATGTGCAGTTGCAAACTGTAGTCTGGCTTTTTAATGGTGGTTTTGAAGTAATGGCTTTCTCCTCCCAGAGGCTTTCTCCTCCTTTGCTGTTGTCCTGGGGTTGATTTGCACATTCCGCACCAAAAAAACTTTCCTCTCTGGGACTCAGAATCTGTCTCCTTCCTAAGCGCTATGATGGTTGTACATTCCCATGTTTTTTTATACTTGCGTATTATTGTCTGAACGGATGGACGTGGGACCTTCAGGCATCTGGAAATTGCACCCAAGGATGAGCCACACTTGTGGAGGTCAACAATTCTTTTTCTGATGTCTTGTTGGATTTCTCTTGATTTTCCCATGATGTCAAAGAAAGAGGCTCTGTGTTTGAGGTGTCCCTTTATATGCATCCACAGGTGTGCCACAAATTAACTTAAATGGAATCAATTAACCTATCAGAAGCTTCTTAAGCTCAGAATGGATTCAACTGGAGGTTTTTTTTTTTTGTTTAAAGGCATGATAAACTTAGTGTATGTATACTTCTGACTTTAATGAAAGTGATAATAAAAATACATAAAAATTCTCCCTCGCTCGATTCTGACATTTAACAAATGCAAAAAATGTTAATATTTATTGATTTAAAACAGAAAAGGTTTACTCTGATTTAATGTATGACAGTAAAGAAATAAAAGTTTTTGTGTTTTTTTTCTGAAGTGTATGTAAATATCTGGTTTCAACTGTACACACAGCAACACATTAGGTACCACAAAAAAAACAAGTGACAATACTTATGTGTTAAGACAGTACCCCCTCTGGTGGTCTAACAGGGAATTGCAATATTAGTTCCGAACACGTATAGTAATCATTTATCTACACCATCTGACAGATGTCCTGAGATCCTTGAGATGAACTGGGCTCCTAGCAAACCCAAAATACTGTGCACTTGGGGGGGGAGGAAATATGTTATCTAGTCTTCTGCTTGAACAGGAGCATCCACAAATTGATAAGTCAGGAGTGATTGCAGCCTGTCTGAGGCTTCAGACCAGTTCTTGTGTCTAGCTGGCTATTATCGAATGTTTGTACCTAAATTTTCCGACATTTTTGGGAGTGCCCCATGCTTTAAATCAGCCATAATCTCTAGGTAAGGCTGATTAAGTACAGCACGATTGAGACAAATTGTCTGGTCATCAAGTAGGTGTAGCTCTACTACTACCTGCTGGGTGAATCGGCTGTCTTGTTTAAAGGGAACAGATGACAGCATCCATACATTTACAACACTCTTTATGTTGTGTAGCTGATCATATTCAGAATGCTTAAAATTAGACACATTGTTTTTGTACTTTGTTAACATTCACATTTTTGTAGCTAAGGTTAAATCTGCATAGTTAATTTTGTTATTTCAATTTAATCAAATTTGTTACCTGTAATTGTAGAAAGATTGTATAATAAAGAGGTGTACAGGAATTTTCTGCACATGACGTTATGCCGCAGTAACATTTGAACTGGCCATCTTTAGTGGAATACTTCAGAAGGAAAGACGGCATCTGTAATTCTTACAGATTTATACAAGCATATGTCACTTTTACATGCAGATTTCTGAGAATTTTTTACTTTTTCATAGACAATAATTCAATTTTAATATATTACATATATTATTAGGCAACTTCATTATTTCTGAGTTTTGTGACATGCTTGTTAATATCTGATATCGCAAACACAGAGATAGAAAGAAAGAGAGAAAAAACACAAAATAACAGAGCTTCTCGTCTCCAGTTTTAAAAGGATAAAATTTACACACCTTTGTAAGTACAATTCCTATAACAAAACTGTGTGTTAGTTTTTGTACAGTGCAGCTGGATTTCCTGCCACTGTGGGCTGCAGAGCACAGTAATATAGAGCAGAGTCTGATACAGCAGCAGAGGAGATGTTCAGATACACTTGTTTTTTATCTTTATCATCAACTTTAGCATCCAGACGTGGTGGAAGAGGGTTACTTTTACCTCCACTTCGAAGTATGTAAAGAAGATACTCAGGATTAGATTTAGGATATTGTCTGTACCAGAACAGACTCTGTGCAGTACCACTGAAGTCTTTGTAGCTGCAGGAAAGAGTAACATCATCACCTTCATCTACAACTTTATGAGTGAAAAGTGCCTTTATTGGATCTGCCATGGAGTCACCTGTCATAGAGAAGAGAACATAATATTATTATCCTTAACATGATCAAAACAAAGTTAAGTAACTAAGACTCACATTCTGATTTTTTCACTCACTACTATTTACCATTACCACTAATGTTTCTGAATTTAAATATGAACTCACTTAGTGAAAGCCACAGGCACATCAGTATAACAGTGAACATGATGAATGGTGATGAATGGTGTTGCCAAATGAAAAGGTCTCTCTGTACTCCATTATGTGAACATCATAAAGGTTCATGAAGCTCCACCCCACAGCATCACATGACACCTCCTGTTCTTCTGACAGTTTCTTGACTTTCTGCAGTTCACCTAGTCACCTACAAAACAAGTAATATATCCATAATAATAAATATATATTTTCTTTTATATCATTAGAAAATTCACCATTTTTGTTCTAAAACATATAGAGAGATTGTGTCTTAAATCGAAATTTAAGTGAAATTAACTTTTAGAAGAGTTGTTGTTAAATGTGTCTATAAGTATACAGCATATATACAGTGTGTATATATTTATATGTGTATATATATATATATATATATATATATATATATATATATACATATATATATATATATATACACACACACACATTATGGCATGCTGTTTAGGAAATTATTCATGAGAGAATTGAATGAAAAGTCTGAATATATTGAATGAATTCTGAATATATTGCATGAATCTTGAATATATTGAATGAAACCTGATGTCATCAAAAAGCACCCAATATTTTGTACTTTAGGCAGAATGTGTAAGCCAGCGAGAAACTTAGTTGCTGCAATTTTAATGAATGAATTAAATGAAGAGAGGGAATAATGGGAGGGTTGTGTCAGGAAGGGCATCCGACGTAAAACCTGTGTGAAGTGGATGTGCAGATGGTCCACTGTGGTGACCCCCATGGGAGCAGCCGAAAAATAAAAAGTTTGCCTTATGCAACTGGACTCCTAACTTCTTTTTTATAGTCTTTGTCCTGTGTTTTGTTTTTGTTTACATGCCTTCTTTATTGAATATGAATCAGTGAGTGTACCCATCTCCACTCTCGCTAATAAATTTGTCTTTATACAATACTAGGGTTAGTACCCATCATTGGTGGGACAAGGTTAAAGCTTAAAATAAGTTAAACAGCTTTAATGTAATCAGTCATTGAAGCATACTCATGGAAAGTTGGCTGGAAGGGAGAAGTGTGGTAGGAAAAGGTGCACAACCAAAAGGGATGACTGCAAAAGGCAGTCAAAAACTTGAGACAGCTTCACAAGTCACAGATGTCTTCAGGAAATGGACTATGACTGTTGCCTTCCTACCTAGTGTCAGACCACTCATAAACCAAACACAAACACCAAAAGCATCTTAGGCTAAGGAGAAAAATAACTGAACTGGTCCTCTGTGGGCAAAAGTCCTCTTTTCAGATAAAGATTAATTCTGCATTTCATTTGTAAATCAAGGTCCCACAGTCTGGAGGAAGAGTAAAGTGGCACAGAATCAAAGTTGCTTGAAGGTTAGTGTGAAGTTTCCACAGTTGGTGGTGATTTGAGGTAGCATGTCATCTGCTGGTCTTATTCCACTGTGTTTTGCCAAGTCTAATGTCAATGCAGAAGTCTACCAACAGATTTTAGAGCACTTCATGCTTCTGTCTGCTAGCAAACTTTATTGAGATGCTGATTTAGGACTTGACACCTGCCCACAGTGCCAAAACGTCCACTAATTGGTTTGCGCACCATGATATTACTTGCCATGATTGGCCAGCCAACCTGCCTGACCTGAACCCATTGAGAATGTGTGGAGTACTGACAAGAGGAAGATGAGAAGCACCCACCACAACCAAACAGTACAGACAAGCTAAAGGCTGTTAACAAAGTAGCCTGGTCTTCAATAGCGTTTCAGCAGTGCCACAGGCTGATCTCCCTCCCGTGCCATGCTGCACTGATCATTTTTAGAAGTTGGACTTTTTTTTTTTTTTTTGCGAAATCTTTTTATTGCAAACAAAATCAAATAACAATACAGAATCCCAGTTTGGTTTTGCATGAAAAATGAGTAAAGTAAAAGAATTACAAGAATAACAATAATAAAAAAAATAAAAAAGGAAAATCAGAAAACAATCCACCCACCCACCCCGGGTCCTGGCTCTTTTTAATTATTGAGTACCAATAATTTTAAATTTACAAAAGAAAATAAAACCTAATCCGGCAAAACCTGAAGGTCTATGAAATATGAGATAAACGGTTACCATTTAGGAAAAAACCTGGCGGTATTACCTCTTATCATATATTTAATTTTCTCAAGCCCAATAAAAAACGCTGTATCCTTTAGCCATTGTGAGTGAGATGGTGGGACTGAGGACTTCCACTGAAGAAGAAGGCGACGTCTGGCCAACAATGATGTAAAGCTAATAACTTCTTTTTGCATAGAGTTTAACTGAGATGCTTCATCTGGAAGTCCAAATATAGCAATCAATGGGCAGGGTTGCAAATGTACTCCCAGAATAGTGGACATTGTACTGAAATAATCCGACCAATAATTACATAGTCATGGACAGAAACAAAACATGTGACTCAGGTGGCATTGTGTGCTAGAGCATCTTTCACATTTGTCCTCGACATCTGGGTAAATTTGAGACAATCTATATTTAGAAAAATGCACCCAATAAATGACCTTAAACTGGATGAGTGCGAGACGAGCACATGAGACATTACCAAAGCCATTTACAACACTATCCCACCACCCGTCCCCAAGCTGAAGTCCCAGTTCGCCCTCCCAAGCAGCCTTTGTTTTGGAGGTGGAAGTTGGACATTTCTGTATTGTACATGATTTCTTTGGTTGATCTAAGTAAATATTTGGATATTTTGAGATTCAGGATTTTTTTTATTTTCATAAAATGGCATCATAACTGGCATGTTTGTCAGGGAGCACGCTGCTACGTCTCCCGTGCGTGCCCCGCCCACTAGAAGCTCCTCGCCAGCATACTAACTACACACACCGGACACTCATCTACTCACTCATTTCACCGCCTATATAAACACTCACGTCACACACGCTCCCCGTCCTTTATTGTCGGTCTAGCATCCGATGTTACGCCTAGTGGAGGACTTTATCCCGTATCCAGCCCAGCGCCGTGCTTCTCCTGAGCGCGCACTTTCCCTGGCTCTCACGAACTGCCTCCCGTCAGTTCCGGACATTGTGGGCCGCGCCCCTAGAGCGCACCACCGGATTATTCCTGCGTCGCAGGCATTTGTCTTCCGTGAAACTTTGTTTACGGCCACTTCGGCTTCCGCCTCCGTTTTCGCATAACAATGTTACACACATTCAAGTACAATATGTTTTCTTTGACAATTAATGAAACTTGAAACTTTAATGAGAAACAAGAGATTGAAAAATGTAGATGAGCTGAAGGCCACTGTAAAAGATACCTGGGCTTCCATACCACCTCAGCAGTGCCACAGACTGATCACCTCCATGCCATGCCGAATTGAGGCAGTAATTAAAGCAAAAGGAGCCCATACCAGGTATTGAGTACTTATACAGTAAATTAAAAAAACTTTCCAGAAGGCCAACAATTCACTAAAAATGTTTTTATTTTTATTGGTCTTATGAAGTATTCTAATTTTCTGAGATAGTGAATTGGTGGGTTTTTGTTAAATGTGAGCCAAAATCATCACAATTAAAAGTACCAAAGACTTAAACTGCTTCAGTCTGTGTGTACTGAATTTATATAATACACGAGTTTCACTATTTCAGTTGAATTACTAAAATAAATGAACTTTTCCACAACATTCTAATTTACTGAGATGCACCTGTACATCTGTAACGGATTTCAATCCATGGCGGTGTATTTTGATACCAATGGTTTGTTTGGTGACTATGGTCCCAACTGCATGGAGATCATTCACATGCTCCTCCCATGTAGTTCTGGACTGATCCTTCACTTTCCTCATGACCATCCTTACCCCATTAGATGAAATCCTGCATGGAGCTCCAGACCGAGGGCGATCACCTTCTTATATAATCTGTGTACCACATGAGCCCATAACCAGTCTGTGAATTTTTTGGTGTTTTCTGCTGTAGTTGAGCCTATGTTTTTTTTCTGGAACCAAGCTTAAACCTGTGGCATTTATACATGTATGGGAATACCTTAGAATTTGTAGCATTGTAAGAGGGTAGACCTTTTGTCAAAGGCATACAAACTGTTTTTTCTTCTAGGTTCTGTGATAGTTTAAAGGTGCTTGGTGTCTTAGATGCTCTTCAGAAATACCCTCTGCAAATGATGTGTCTTTTGGAGAAGCCTGAGAAGGCTTTAACAGCAGGTGATTTGGAGAGACTGTGTGACAGAGTGACCTGTCCCTATGCCCGTTGGTCCGTGCAGCACATACACACACATTAGCTTTGTCTTTTGTTTGATGTTTTGTCCTGTTGTTGTATCTATTCTTACCTGTTATGAGCGTTTGTCAGCATCTGTGTTGCCGGTCTTCCACGTTGCTTCTCCATCATCGGCCGGTCGAACCCGAGCGCCACCAGCGGCCTGAATAAATAGCGCTGGGTCCGCTGTGAGTGGGCGTGTCGGCGTGGAGCAGCCGGAAGCCGGCTCGTCCATTATACTGTCTGATACAGGGGGAATAATTAAATTTGATATTATTATTCTGTGTTTATTATTTTTGTTTATCTTTTGTGTTTGTAATTTTGATCACCTTTTGGTTTCTAGAAATATTTCGTTGATATATGTTTATATATATATATAATTGTGTTGTGTAAATGTACATACTTACCTATTCACTTACCTCCTGTGTTAATGATGGTCTTAACTAAAAGAGTACTCCGAACATACTGTATCATACTGAATCACTGCTTAGTTTAATTGAAATCATCCTGGCTATCACAATGGGAAAATGTACCTTTAACGATCTGTGGCTCGAAGACGGTTTGTTTAGTAGCTGGCTCAAGCCCGTCGCTAACAATCGGTATCAAGCCTATTGCACTCTGTGTAAGAAGACGTTGGAGCTGTCTAGTTTAGGCATAAAAGCCTTGAAGTCGCATGCAAAGTCGGAAAAGCATCTCGTTGCTGTAAAAGACCTGCAGCGGGTGCAGACGATCCGTCAGTTTTGTTCGGCTCTGTCACTAACGTTACCCGGTCCAAGTACAGCGCGGAATTCCGTTTCTGTCGCATCCAGTGCCACACACAGTGGTTTCGGTTCAACCTCTACACTGAAAGCGGAGGTCCTGTGGGTGTTGAATACTGTTACCAAACACCAGTCGTACAACGGGAACGAGGATATTGCCGAACTTTTCGAAACAATATTCCAAGACTCTGACTGAAAGATAAGACCTGAAAGATAAGACCTCTTTACTCTTTAAATAATAAAACTTGTTACTTTCAATGAAAGTCAATAATAAAGACTTTTGAAAGGAATTTTAATGACTGAAGTTATTTATCATAATTCGTGTAGGTCACAAATTCAAATCATAATTGTCATAAAAAGTCTTAAATTTGACTGATTAAACCCTGCAGAAACCCTGGGTAGGGTAATATGGGTTTGCAATAGCAGAGTTGGTTGTAAATTGTTATAAACTTAAAAGATATTTGCAGGTTTAAAGGATTTTTTAACCAAGTCACCGATTTTGCATCACTTTCCCATATTATGTCAATTCAGCAGAAATAGTAATCATTATTTTTTTCTTGTTGCTTTAATTCTGTTTTTCACAATTGAGAAAGATGTCTCTCTGGAAGAAATTCTTAATAAATAAAATTATTACTAGAGGAAAAAACATTAAGATTCCTAGATTTAATCTAACCTAACCTAATAAGGGACATGGTTACAGAGAGAAATTATCACTGTAGTTGTCAGACTTTATGATTTTATGTTGCCCCCTAGTGGAGAAAGATCATCAATAATTTTTTTTTTTCTTTTACAGTTTTCTCAATTGATTTGGTACATTTCTACAAACTCAGGTAACAGCTAACAAAACAGTTAACACCGTGATCAGTACACTTTGTAATTGTCCTAAACAGATAGTAAATTCTCCTTCATTTCATACAAATCAAAAGCATAATTTTCTCAAAACACTGCACAAAAATCTCTAATTTTATCACAGCAGTTCATACAGCCAACAAAATCTTTAATATATCAGGAAAAACATTTGTAACTTTTTCACTGTTCTTCACAAAGATCACAAGAATTTTTGTACCAAAATACAACAAACAAAACTCTGTGAATTGTAAAATAGTCAGTTGCACACCTTGTGTCTTCAATTTGTGCCAAATTGTTATCTGATGAGTTAGTAATCCACTCAACACAGAAAAAGAAAATTTCCTAATTGTTCACACAGCTGTCTTACGTAATTACAACAACTACAAAAGGGGAAGAGAAGAAGAACAAAGAAGACAAATGAGGAGATACAGTAAGACAAAAAAAAAAAGAAGTATGAGCAGTGGAAACAGAAGAGGTTTAAGAGTGAGAGGTGGTGGCCAGGGTAGAGGGAGAAGAGGAAGAGGAAGAGGAGATAGAGAAAGAAGAGCTGAAGATGTAGGAGGAAGAGCAAGAAGAGCTGAGGATGTAGAAAGAGGAGATGGTATAGTGGAAAGAGAAAATATAAGAAGAGGTGGACAGGGAGGAAGAGGAGGGCGAAGAGGAGGGAGGAGAGGTAGAATGAGGGTAGGGTACAGGCGTGTTTCAAATGAAACTAGAGCCACACTTATTGACCATGTCATAAATCATGGTCTCTGACTGAGAGAAGCTGGCCTATATCATTCTACTTTTACAATGAGAGTCCATGTAGTCTTGTTTGACATAGGTCTAGATCTCTACAGTAAATGTTCCTGCTTATCCAAACCTTTTCAGAATTGAAGTTAGAGAACATTCAGGTGGACGAACAAGACTTTTTTCAGTTGAACAAGAGCATGCCATTGTTGACATGGTGGTCCAGAACAACACCCTCCGCCTCAAAGAAATTCAGCAAAGAATAACACAGGACAATCAACTGTTCCACAATATCCACCAATGCAGTCGCTCCACAATTGGCCGTGTTCTAAGAAGAAATGCTATCCGAATGAAGCAAGTATACAAAGTGCCCTTTGAGAGGAACTCCGTTAGCGTGAAGGAGTTGCGATTCCAGTTTGTTCAAGTATGTGCAACCCAATTACTGCAATTTTACTATCACCTCAAAGATATATATTTTTCCTGAATGAGTCCATAAATTATTCCATGCTACTATATGTGAAAAGATTTAGGCATATCTATGTGAACGCAAACTCAACAATTTCACAGTAGTATTGACTGCAATCAATGCCATTAGTGTAAAACACAAAGTTACTATATTTTACCTTGTGTTCTTTTTACTCTAGAGAATCTTGGAGTTGGATAGCAGTGCAACTCATTATGAGTACCTGTATATTGATGAAGCAGGCTTCAATCTTCAAAAAAAAAAAGAAGAGGGAGAAATGTGATTGGCCATCGTGCTACAGTCAATGTCCCTGGACAAAGAGGAGGCAACATCACGCTCTGTGCAGCAATTTCTACAGCTGGTGTTGTGGCACACAATGCTGTCTTGGGACCATACAACACAGCAAGGCTCCTATATTTTTTAAACCTCCTCAATGAAATCCTCTTTCCGCAGGGTGATCAGGAGCAAATGGTGCATTCCACCATTCAGCACTGGTGCGAGAGTGGTTTGAGAATCACCCACAATTCAGGATGGTGTTTCTTCCACTATATTCTCCTTTCCTGAATCCAATTGAGGAATTCTTCTCCTCTTGGAGATGGAAAGTACATGATCGCAACCCTTGCAACCAAGTAAGTCTTCTTCAAGCGATGGAAGAGGCCTGTGGAGATATTGGGGCACAAGCATGTCAAGGATGGATACAGCATTCAAGGTGTTTTTTCCCACGAATTCTCTGGCCGGATGTAATTGAGAGCCATGATCAATAAAATAATTGATTCAATGAATGCAGTACATTTATCACTTTTTTTTTATTTACCTATGTACTTATTTGCATAATTATATATATATATATATATATATATATATATATATATATATATATATATATATATATATATATTTGTGTGTGTGAGGTGACAACTTATCGTTGTACACCTGAACTCCTCATTAAAGGACTTAATGAAAAACATGTATTTTCATTTATTTCTTTGTGTATCTTCAGCTGAATTTGTTATAAAATCAACAGAGAACACACTTTTAGTTTTGATGTTAATATTGAATTTTAATAAATGCATTACTAGATTAAAATGATGTGTTTCATTGTGCAGTGAATACTTAACGGTTTCGCCAGCATAAGAGTGTGTTTAGTTTGCTGTGTTAACTGTTTTGAGAGCTGTTACCTGAGTTTGGAGAAATGTACCAAATCGACTGAGAAAAACTGTAAGTAAACAGGTGTCACCCAACTGATACACTATGACATGGGGTATACTACATGTGTACTACATGAAATTTTGGTTACATACCTGTTCTCCAGTCTAAAGGTCCGGATGACAGAGGTGACAGTAAAACGGCTCAAGTTTGGCTGCACTCTCTGTCCAGCCTCACGCATTGTCAGCCCATGGTTGATGACATGATCTACTAAGGTTGCTCTGATTTCATTTGAAAAGTGTTTGTCTTCTTTGCCCATGAACTCCTCTACCTGTTCTACCCCTACCTCACACTCTTCCTCCCCCTCTTATTCTCAACCTCCCGCTTCCTCTTCCTCTTCTTCTTCCTCTTCCTCTCTCTGCAATGTCTTCCATTGTTGTTGTAAAAAAAAAGGTTCTCACCTGTGCTCTTTTCATAGTGCTTACATCCTGATTGAAGTGTTAACAATTAGCCATTGAGGTGTTTGGCCAGGTGGCACATGTAATTGGCCAATTAACTCATGTAGTGTCATTTTTAATGGCAGTGTTTTGAAATGGCAAACATGTGACTGTCAGATTGTTGTGTCTTTTGCAGAGAACTGTGTTCAGTGCATTTAAAAAGTGCCATTTTGAAATGCAAAATGTGTGAAAAGCAGAAAATGTGTTTAGACTTTTGGAGACTTGAGAAGAAGTTTTGCTCTCTGTGTGTCAGTTTAAATAATTGTGCTGTGCATGTCATGTTAGTGTGTTAGCAATTGGAAAAAACTGTATTGACCATGTCATCAATCATGGCTTGTCCTTTAGAAAGGCTGGACAAAAGGTCCAGCCCATTCTAAGTGGGAGCACTGTGGCATCTATTGTCAGGCTTTTTCGGAATGAGAACAGGTAATACACAGTGTTACTGTAATGTATACCACTGTGTATTTCAGCTTTACTGTATTGCCCTATTAGCAGAACAAACTGTGTCTACAGTAATGCAGACGTTTTATCAATCCCATTTATGTGACTGTCATACAGTAATGTCAATTTTGACATGCTTTTTTGCTTTTACTTTATAGAATCCACACATTACCACACACTGATGGCACAGGAAAGATATTTAGTATTGAACAGGAGTCTGCCATTGTAGATATGGTAGTGGCAAACAATGCAATCAGACTGCGTGAACTCCAGGCAGCAGTAATTGCAGATCAGGGAGCATTTAGAATTATAAACAGCGTGAGTGTGGCAACTATAGATCGAGTCCTTAAACGAAACCATGTCAGAATGAAGCAGCTGTACAGAGTTCCATTTCAAAGAAACTCTGACATCGTAAAGGAGGCACGATTCCAGTATGTGCAGGTACAGATTTTTTATTGTAATAGCTTGTTTACCATAGTTACATGCGACTGGAAAGATTTCATTCATTCATTCATTCATCTTCTACCGCTTATCCGAACTATCTCGGGTCACGGGGAGCCTGTGCCTATCTCAGGCGTCATCGGGCATCAAGGCAGGATACACCCTGGACGGAGTGCCAACCCATCGCAGGGCACTGGAAAGATTTGCTTTATGAATTTGCTCTTTTTCTTAGAGAATAATGGAGCTTGAAGCTGAAGGGGCACATCACAAATAAATTTTTGTGGATGAAGCCGGCTTCAACCTCTGTAAAGTGAGGCGACGCGGGAGGAACATCATTGGGCAGAGGGCCACTGTCACAATGCCAGGTCAGAGGGGTGCCAATATCACCATGTGTGCTGCCATCTCTAATGATGGAGTCCTTTGCCACATACTGTACCAACTATTGGCCCATACAATACAGAACGCCTCATTACATTTCTTGATGCATTGAAAGAATTACTGATTCCACCCGAAGAGAGAGGGCTGTTGAGGCCTGGCATGACTCTGTATGTCATAATTTGGGGCAATGTGGCTTTCCACCAGTCTCGCCTTGTGAATGAATGGTTTGTAGCATAGCCACGTATTATGATGCATACTCGCCTTTTCTGAACCCAAACGAGGAGTTCTTCTCTGCTTGGAGGTGGAAGGTGTATGATCACCGGATATATGAGCAGATGCCCCTCCTGGAGGCAATAAATGCTGGTGCAGAGGACTGCCAGGGATGGATACGCCATGCAAGGAGGTATTTCCCTCAGTGCATTGCAAGGGAAAACATTCAATGCGATGTTGATGAGAACCTGTGGCATAATCGTCAAGAACGAATGGACTAAATGTGAACGATAAAATATATATCTTTCTTTTTTTTAAAGGTATTTCCACCCATACGTTTCCTTTGGTAGCTTTTTCCCAGTATCCATTAGAGTTTGTAAAGTATCGTATTTCATATTGATGGCTGCAATTTGTATTTTGTTGTCCATTGTGTAATGATTGATTGAAAGAATAAATTCATTTGACCACAAATTGTGGTGTTTGATGGAAATATTTGCTTATGTTGCATGTTTGTAATGTTTTGTGAGTGTTGGAGCATTTTGCTAACAAAATGAGTCATTTTGGCCAGTGAGCTTCAGTTTTATCCTGTGTGTTAACTGTTTTGAAAATATGATGTCAGAGTGGGCAAATGTGTTTAAGCAATCGAGAAAAACTGTAACTGTTTGGCCAACATTCATGCTGGTAATTCAGACTGTGTGAAGAGTTTTGAAAATGTGGTTTTGGTATTGAACAATGCTTGTTAGCAATTGAAAAAAAAAACGGAATTTGTGTCTTTTTATTTTCTATCACAATGACATTATATTGTAATTTTTTTGTCAGTCCACTAGTAAAGAAAAATAAAAAAGTTTGAATCCTGTCCAGTCTCTTACATTCAATATCCCACATACAGTAATGTGTAAATTTGTGCTGTTGAAATTCATAGTTGCCACTTAGAAGTAATTCAGCTTTGTGCATTTTTAATACTTGTAATCCAAAACATAGTTTACATCAGGAAATACTAAAATAAAGCATTGTCATATTGAAAAAAATGACTAAACATTTTGACTATCTTGTTCGTAAACAATGATAAAAGGACTTGTTATTTTGATGGCAATGATATGTTCATTGACACAAATACTTTTGAGAGTAGTAAGGATTTTGAGCAAAAAACAGGCTTTTGCAAGAAATCCAATACATTGTGCTGTTTGTATGCATTGTTTTGAGAATGCACTTACTGATTTGCAAATCTTAAGGATGATTCGAGAAATGCTCCAAAGCAACTAAGAAAAAATGTAACTGAAGAAATTTACAGACCTCTGGTAATTCCTATAACACGTGTAACAAAACTGTGTGTTAGTTTTTGTACAGTGCAGCTGGTTTTCCTGTCACTGTGGGCACCAGAGCACAGTAGTATAGAGCAGAGTCTGATACAGCAGCAGAGGAGATGATCAGATACACTTGTTTTTTATCTTTATCATCAACTTTAGAATCCAGACGTGGTGGAAGAGGGTTACTTTTATCTCCACTTGGAATTATGTAAAGAAGATACTCAGGATTAGATTTAGGATATTGTCTGTACCAGAACAGACTCTGTACAGCACCACAGACGTCTTTGTAGCTGCAGGAGAGAGTAACATCATCACCTTCATCTACAACTTTGTTTGAAAAGTGGCTTTATTGGATCTGCCATGGAGTCACCTGTCATAGAGAAGAGAACATAATATTATTAGCCTTTACATGATCAAGACAAAGTTAAATAACTAAGACATACATTCTGATTTTATCACTCACTACTATTTACCATTATACCAATGTTTCAAAATTTAAATATGAACTCACTTAGTGAAAGCCACAGGCACATCAGTATAACAGTAAACATGATGAATGGTGATGAATGGTGTTGCCAAATGAAAAGGTCTCTCTGTACTCTATTGTGTGAACATCATAAAGGTTCATGAAGCTCCACCCCACAGCATCACATGACACCTCCTGTTCTTCTGACAATTTCTTGACCTGCTGCAGTCTACCTAGTCACCTACAAAACAAGTGATATATCCATAATATATACTTTTTAAATTCTATCCTACCTATCCTTACATCCTATT
The DNA here is from genome assembly GCF_030014155.1 of Tachysurus vachellii. Taxonomy (NCBI): domain Eukaryota; kingdom Metazoa; phylum Chordata; class Actinopteri; order Siluriformes; family Bagridae; genus Tachysurus; species Tachysurus vachellii. Next base: position 4,403,645 of record NC_083466.1, read on the forward strand.
CACTTTTTTAATAGAAATAGACTTAAAGGATATTATATATACAACCCCGATTCCAAAAAAGTTGGGACACTGTACAAATTGTGAATAAAAACAGAATGCACTGATGTCGAAGTTTCAAATTTCAATATTTTATTCAGAATACAACATAGAGGACATATCAAATGTTTAAACTGAGAAAATGTATAATTTTAAGGGAAAAATGTTGATTTTAAAATTTCATGCACGCACTTACAGTATACAACCCCATACCATCAGAGATGCAGGCTTCTGAACTGAGCGCTGATAACTTGGGTTGTCCTTGTCTTCTTTAGCCTGGATGACATGGCGTCCCAGTTTTCCAAAAAGAACTTCAAATTTTGATTCGTCTGACCACACAACAGTTTTCCACTTTGCCACAGTCCATTTTAAATGAGACTTGGCCCTGAGAAAATGCCTGTGCTTCTGGATCATGTTTAGATATGGCTTCTTTTTTGACTTATAGAGTTTTAGCCGGAAATGGCGAATGGCACGGTGGATTGTGTTCACCGACAATGTTTTCTGGGAGTATTCCTGAACCCATGTTGTGATTTCCATTACAGTAGTATTCCTGTACAGTATGTGATGCAGTGCCGTCTAAGGACCAGAAGATCACGGACATCCAGTATGGTTTTCCGGCCTTGACTCTTACGCACAGAGATTGTTTCAGATTGGATGATATTATGCACTGTAGATGATGATAACTTTAAATTCTTTGCAATTTTTCTCTGAGAAACTCCTTTCTGATATGGCTCCACTATTTTTCACTGCAGCATTGGGGGATTTGGTGATCCTCTGCCCATCTTGACTTCTGAGAGACACGGCCACTCTGAGAGGCTCTTTTTATCCCCAATCATGTTCCCAATTGACCTAATAAGTTGTAAATTGCTCCTCCAGCTGTTCCTTACATGTACATTTAACTTTTTCGGCCTCTCATTGCTACCTGTCCCAACTTTCTTGGAATGTGTAGCTCTCATGAAATCCAAAATGAGCCAATATTTGGCATGACATTTCAGAATGTCTCACTTCCAAAATTTGATATGTTATCTATATTCTATTGTGAATAAAATATACGTTTATGAGATTTGTAAATGATTGCATTCCTATTTTATTCACAATTTGTACAGCGTCCCAACTTTTCTGGAATCGGGTTTATATATATATATATTTTTATATATATATATATATATATATATATATAATCAAAATTTGAATATATATATATATATATATATATATATATATATATATATTATATAATATACACACATACATATACTGCTCAAAAAAATAAAGGGAACACTTAAACAACACAATGTAACTACAAGTCAATCACACTTCTGTGAAATCAAACTGCCTACCTAGGAAGCAACACTGATTGACAATCAATTCCACATGCTGTTGTGCAAATGGAATAGACAACAGGTAGAAATTATAGGCAATTAGCAAGACACCCCCAATAAAGGAGTGGTTCTGCAGGTGGTGACCACACAAGTGGCTCAGGTAGTGCAGCTCATCCAGGATTGCACATCAATGAGAGCTGTGGCAAGAAGGTTTGCTGTGTCTGTCAGAGCATGGAGGCGCTACCAGGAGACAGGCCAGTACATCAGGTGATGTGGAGGAGGCCGTAGGAGGGCAACAACCCAGCAGCAGGACCGCTACCTCCGCCTTTGTGCAATGAGAAACAGGAGGAGCACTGCCAGAGCCCTGCAAAATTACCTCCAGCAGCCCATAAATGTGCATGTGTCTGCACAAACAGTCAGAAACAGACCATAAGTTTGGCAGTGGGTAATGGTGTGGGGTGGCATTTCTTTGTAGGTCCACACAGCCCTCCATGTGCTCGCCAGAGGTAGCCTGATTGCCATTAGGTACCGAGATGAGATCCTCAGACCCCTTGTGAGACCATATGCTGGTGTGGTTGGCCCTAGGTTCCTCCTAATGCAAGACAATGCTAGACCTCATGTGGCTGGAGTGTGTCAGCAGTTCCTGCAAGACGAAGGCATTGATGCTATGGACTGGCCCGCCTGTTCCCCAGACCTGAATCCAATTGAGCACATCTGGACTGAGACATCATGTCTCGCTCCATCCACCAATGCCACGTTGCACCACAGACTGTCCAGGAGTTGGCAGATGCTTTAGTCCAGGTCTGGGAGGAGATCCCTCAGGAGACCATCCGCCACCTCATCAGGAGCATGCCCAGGCATTGTAGAGAGGTCATACAGGCACGTGGAGGCCACACACACTACTGAGCCTCATTTTGACTTGTTTTAAGGGCATTACATCATTTTGAGCAGTGTGTGTGTATATATATATATATATATATATATATATATATATATATATATATATATATATATATATATATATATATATATATAAAATGAATCTCCAAAAAATCTGTTTATTGACATATTTACAAGTTTTCGAAAATGCATAAATGCATGTTAAAATCATACTCTGAATATACATATAGATATACAACATACAGATCAAGTGATATAACAATAATAAAAAAATCATTTTGAAAAAAAAATCACATTTTCATTCCAAAAAATATAGAATAACGTTAGAAATAAAATTATTACTAGAGGAAAAAACATTAAAATTTCTAACTTTAATCTAACCTACCCTAATAAGGGACATGGTTTCAGAGAGAAATTATCACTGTAGTTGTCAGACTTTATGAAATTAAGTTGCCCTCTAGTGGAGTAAAAGAGATCATCAGTCTTTGGCTGGTGCAAAATTTAAAGCCACATTTCCATTAGAACAGATAAAAAGGATCCTGCTCTCTGCCAAACACAGAGCTGAGCAAAGTCCTCCACAGGACCAGAAGTAAAGCTTCTCCAGCTGAAACAGAAGCAGAGAGAAGGCCCTAGGGGATTGTGACTGGGAAGTCCACATTAGACAAAAACCGCCACTTTGATTGTCTCCCCAGACATCCTTCTCATAATCCCAGGCAACTGCCAGTTCAAAACCAGTTATTGATGACGGAGGAGCAGGGCAAAGATCAAATCATTGAGCTGGTGATCCTGGTGCAGTTTGTCACTTGACACCTAAAAGGAACAGCGGAGTGCATCCAGTGCCATCAGCCAGTGTCCTTGAATGAAGCTCTGCCATTGTGGGAGGACCATGTGGTGGTTGTTCCTCGATCAGGCATCGTTGTTTTCTCTGTCTTCTTCCCATTCCTTTGTTTCAGCTCCCCTAACCCATGGTGCTGGGTTCCAAAGTATGTCCCCTTGACCCGATTCATACCTCCCTTTTCTTTCCTTATCTCTCTACTATTAAGACTGACAAAGATGATTGTGTGTAAACATGTTTTTTTGTGTAATTTGTGTAATCATGTAATTTCAGTTAGTTGTGTTTCTTTGTGCTTTAAAAGTCTACCATAACCTGAAAGAGAGAATTAGTGGCTGAACACACACACACACACACACACACAAATATTAGACAGAGCAAGATTTCTTGACAAAACTCAAATTTATGAGTCTTTTTCTGTTTTTTCTGTCTCCTGAGTCTTCCTCCACAACTTCTCCTGCCAGGGCACTACAGTGCTGCCAAAACACTGGTTTGAGTCTACCATGAAAGCAGGAGCAGACCAAGAGGTGATGAGCACTCCAATACCTGCTGCAGTGCAACATGGCTCTAGCTGTATACCCTGCGATGACATGTGATTCTCAAGAAATCCTGGCTATCCTGAGTGGGTCCTTTGCTACCAGTCAAGAGAATGACAACAGCAAAAGTGAAGGACTGTTATAGGGGCAGTTTACTGAGCTGTTGTGCTATGTATTCAATCATTCCCCAGATGGTAAAGAGACTGAAGAGTAACTTCTTATCCTGTCCAAGGAACCAGACATTACCTACATGTTTTTTTTAACAAATATTACCAGTAGCCAGTGAACACCTTCTAAAAACAACCAATTATTTCCATAGTACTGCCTGAACACCTATATCTTTTAAACCAATGTTTATTAAAACCCTGATTAAAAAACCTTGACCCCTGTCAGCTATACCTCCACACTTGTAAACCCACCCTTTATCTCCAAAATCCAAGAAAAGGTTGTAGCACAGCAGTTATGCTAATTATCTACAAAGGCATGTTGATCAGGGTTGTGTCTCCTTGCTGGTGTTGCTTGGCCTGAGTTGAGCTTTTGACACCACTGATCATGCTATTCTTCTTGATAGGCTAGAGAAATATTGTTTGAGTTAAGCGAAAAGCTGTCTTCTGGCTCAGGAATTATTTGACTAATTATTATAATCAATTTGTAGGGGCACGGTGGCTTAATGGTTAGCACGTTTGCCTCACACCTCCAGGGTCAGGGTTTGATTCCCGCCTCCACCTTGTGTTTGTGGATTTTGCATGTTCTCCCCGTGCCTCGGGGGTTTCCTCCGGGTACTCCGGTTTCCTCCCCTTTCCTCCTCTAAAGACATGCATGGTAGGTTGACTGGCATCTCTGGAAAATTGTCCCTAGTGTGCGAGTGTGTGTGTGTGTGTGTGTGTGTGTGCCCTGCGATGGGTTGGCACTCCGTCCATGGTGTATCCTGCCTTGATGCCCAATGACACCTGAGATAGGCACAGGCTCCCCGTGACCCGAGGTAGTTCGGATAAGCGGTAGAAGGTGAATGAATAAATGAATGAATTTGTAGATGGAAATGGTGACATCATGGTGCTCTTATAGAAAGGACATTATTTATAATCTAAATCTCTAGTGAGACCCAGATAAGGATGGCTTCCCTTCTGAGTCTGGTTCCTCTCAAAATTTCTACCTTATATCATCTCATCTTTTGCCTAGAATATTGATTCACAATCATGAGCTCAGGACCTGAGACATACTCACAGAGCAACATCCCTCTAGATCATCATGACCTCCAAGAGATCTTCAGCCTCATCCTGTCTTTTGTCTGCACCATAGATCAGGTGCCTTGCCACTGGGGTCAAGTTTACCACTGTTCCTAAACAAAAAGCCATTGAATAATCCTTTGAGGAGGCACTTCAACTTTTTGGGCAAGAAAGATTGTTAAAGACAAAGTTAAATAACTCAGACTCACGTTCTGATTTTATCACTCTCTACTCTCTACTATTTACCATTACCAATAATGTTTCTGAATTTATTTAAATTGTGAACTCACTTAGTGAAAGCCACAGGCACATCAGTATAACAGTGAACATGATGAATGGTGATGAATGGTGCTGCCATATGAAAAGGTTTCCCTGTACTCTGTATTATTTGAACATCATAAAGGTTCATGATGCTCCACCCCACAGTCCAGCTAGTCTTGTACAAAACAAGTGATTATATATATTTTCTTTTAAAAATAGAAAAATCACCATTTTGGTACTAAAACATATACAGTAAAAAAAAATTATTTAGGACACAATCTCTGTGTATATATATCTGTGTATATATATATATATATATATATCACGAATCTTCAAAAATTCTCAGTTTATTGCCAGCTTAACAACTCTTCTAAAATACATACTCTATATATACAGATATATATCGTCGCTGTCGGGCGGAAACCTCGTATGTCCAAATTTTGTCAATTTCATATTTTTTTTCATGTGGGTCTGTTATTTTTACAAGTTATTAACCAATCTAAAGTCTTGAAAATAGCTTGAACGCAAATCTCTTAACTCCATTGGACACTTCAACTGTCCACCTCTTCCTCACTCCGCGGGAGAGATTCGCGGCATATTTCTCCTCAAGAAGAGTCGCAACGAATCAACACGTCTTCTGAGGTAAAGGTCTTCAAAACACTGGGCTCAAAGAAAAAAAACAAATCTTGACCCCCGCTAGTTCTGGTGCTCATCTGAGGACAGGAATTTAGCGCAAGACAATCCACTGCAACGCGGACTAAACCCTGTGCATTGCAAATAAGATACAGCGTTTTTTTAATTTCCTGATAGGAGGATTCCGCCCTACAGTGACGATATACGACATACAGATCAAGTGATATAACAATAATAATAAATCATTTGAAAAAGAAAAAATCCACATTTTCATCCCAAAGCATATAGAATGTGTCATTCATTATTTATCATCTCAAACTTTTGGTTTTTGGGCTGAAATGTATATATCTTGAATCTACAAAAAATAAATAAATACATTATATAAATAAAAATAAATTTTTAAATAAATAAAGTGGAGCAATGATGACAGTGAAGTGGAGTAACCTTTTTAGTCCTGCTTAGTCTCACTACTTGCTACTACCTGCTTTTAGTCCTGCTACGGTTTCCGACTCTCTTCTACATTGTCATGAAAATCATTCAAATAGCATCTTTAAATGTCAACAGGGCAAGAGATAATAGGAAGAGAGCGGAGTTGTATGAAATAGTGAGGCAGAAAAAAAATAGATGTATTTTTTCTTCAAGAGATCCATAGTGACAGTAAGAATGCCATCAACTGGACACAAGAATGGGCCGGTGTCTCCTGCCTGAGCCACAACACCTCCACTAGTGGAGGAGTGACAATTTTATCTGTGTCTATGCTCCAACCTCACCAATAGAAAGACTGGGATTTTTAGAAAAATTATGCAAAACCATAGAGGCCTGTAACAGTGAAGAATTTTTATTCTGTTTGTTTTATCTATATAGAACCCCACACACCTTCACATACACGGCTAATCCATATCAATAAGAAACATGAGTTAAATGATGTTTTGGAGTTCTCTTTACTCCTGTGATAAACAGTACACATGGGCTCATATACATAACAATTATGTCTCTTGCGAGGTTGGACAGGTTTTATGTTTTTAAACATCATTTAAGCACAATTAAGAGTCGTTTTATTAGCCACATTGGTCTTTCGGACCACAGTTTGGTCTTATGTGAAGCGGTTTTAAAAGAGTGCATACTGGCATTTTAATACAGCTCTATTAAATGATAAACATTTTACTGACACTTTTAACTTTTTTTGGAACAATTTTAGGGAAGAAAAAAGTTGTTTTATGTCCTTACAGCAGTGGTGGGACCTGGACAAAATAAAAACCCATCAGTTATGTCAGCGGTACACTCAGTGTCATGAGGGATTTTTCCCTGATCTTTAAAAACGGTTGAACATACTACACAGAACTACAATATAGAGTCAGCAAATGCACAAGAGCACATCCAGATCCACACAGTTAAAAAGAAAAAAATGTCAGACGTCATCAGAAGTACAAGGCGCACTTGTAAGATCACGCTTCCAGAATGCAGACCAAATGGATGCACCTTCAAAGTTCTTTTTTAACCTTGAGACAAAGAATGGTCAGAAACGTTTTAGCCACAGCTTGAAATCTGAAAATAGAGATGTATTATCTGAGCCTGCAGAAATACGTGAGAGAGCTGTTGGTTTTCTTTATACAGTTTTTTATAAAATCTAAGTCACAGAAGAGATCTTCTTAAGAGGACTGCCAAAAGTCCCACAATACCTAGATACAGCACTCAGTGTGGCAATAACCCTAGAGGAGCTTCAGAAAGCTTTACAGGTGGAAAAGCTCCTGGCATACTGTAGATGGACTTCCAGCAGAGTTCTACAAGTCTTTTTGGGCCATAGTGTGGGAGGACCTGCTGGAGGGCCTAAACGATAGTTTAAGGAGAGGGCTGCTGCCGCTGAGTTGCAGGAGGGCATTCCTTACACTAACACCAAAAAGGAGATTTAGCTGACATTAAAAACTGGAGACCTGTCCCTATTATGCTGTGACTATAAACTTCTAGCAACCAGACTAGGAAGTGTTCTGTAAGACATTGTTCATCCTGTTCAAACCTACTGCGTACCTGGGCGGTCCATATTTGACATCTCGCTGATTCGAGACCTTTTAAGTGTCTCGAAACTCTTCGGGTTAAATTTAGGTTTAGGTTTACTCTCTATAGATCAGAGGAAAGCATTTGAGTAGAACACGGTTGTTTATGTAAAACTCTTAAGGCTTTTGGTTTTAACCCAGATTTTTTCAACAAAATGTGTGTTTTATACAGTACTGTGACATTGAGAGTGTGCTGAAGGTTAATAGCGGCTTATGTGCTCATTTTAAAGTATGCAGGGGTGTAAGACAAGGTTGCTCTCTGTCAGGTATGCTCTACGCCTTAGCCATAGAACCTTTTTTAAATAGATTAAGACCCAAAATAAAAGGGCTCTTGATTCCTGGATGTCAGAATACCTTCCGTCTGTCAGCTTATGCTGATGATATAGTGATAATGGTATGTAGATAAACAGAGTGACATCGACACAGTGCACAATATTGCTAGAGACTTTGGTTTTATATCCAAAATAAATTGGAACAAATGTGATGCCCTTTTAGTAGGGCAGTGGTCTTTTAATGTATCAAAACTCCCAGGGGGACTCCTTTGAAAAAAAGGAGGTTTTAAGTATTTAGGTGTGTTCCTGGGAGAAGATTCAGTCATGCAAAAAAAACTGGGAAGGGACAGTTGAAAAAATAAAAGGTCGCATAGAAGATATAAATGGCAAGTACCCAAAACGTCCAACAGGGGTCACAGGCTAATTATTAACAACTTTGTGGCATCTTTACTTTGGAAATTTTTATACCCACCGATTACACTTTTAACCAGAATCCGGTCGATTTTACTAGATTTTTTTTTTTTGGGACAGTTTACACTGGGTACCTTTCAGTGTTTTTTATTTGCCTAAAGAAGAAGCTGGGCAAGTGCACCTACAGAGCAGAACTGATGCTTTTCGTTTACAGTTTTTACAGATGTTTTTAACTAGTTCAATGTGTTTTAGTTGGAAACTAAACCAGTACTATTTTAAAAACTTGGTGATGTGGGACTCGACAAACCTTTGTTTTTAATGAAATCTCAAAACTTGATCATCTCTACATTGTGTGCACAATTATCAGGCAAGTTGTATTTTTGAGGATTACGTTTGTTATTGTACAACTACAGTGCTCTTGGTCAATCCAAAATGTTAACAAACCATCAAACCAGAACATTTAAGTAGTAAAAGTGAAGTTTTGGCTTTCTTAAGAGAATATCTATATGTACACCGTTATTAGGCAACTAGTAGTGTGCAGAATTATTATGCAACTAAATGAAAAACAAAGATTTTCCCATCTCACTTGTTTATTTTCACCTGTTAAAGTGAGAATAATAAACAAACTCAGTGACCAATATAGCCAGCCTTCTTTTCGATAACAGTCACAAGCCTTCCATTCACGGAGTCAGTCAGTTTCTTGATCTGGTCAGAATCAACTTTTTGTGCAGCCGCAACCACAGCCTCCCAGACACTGTTCAGAGTGGTGTACCGTTTACCTTCACTGTAAAGTTCCTGCTTAAGAATGGCCCAAAGGTTCTCAGTAGGGTTTAAGTCAGGTGAAGAAGGGGGCCATGTCATTAGTTTTTCATCTTTAAGGCCTTTACTGGCCTGCCACGAGTGGAGTACTTTGATGCATGTGATGTAGCGTTGTCTTCTTGAAAGTCTTTTTCCTCTACCACTGATTGAAGAAAGTGTTTTCTAAAAATTGGCAGTAGGTTTGAGAGTTGATTTTGAGTCCATTTTCAACCGAAAAGGTCCAACTAGCTCATCTTTAATAATACCTGCCCATACCAGTACCCCACCTCCACCTTGCTGCCATCTGAGTCGAAGTGGAGCTCTGTGTCCGTTAGTGATCCAACCATCCATCTGGTCCAGAGTCACTCTCATCAGTCCACAAAACCTTTGAAAAATCTGTCTTCAGATATTTCTTGGCCTATTCTTGACGTTTCAACTTCTGTGTCTTGTTCAGAGGCGGTCGGGTTTCAGCCTTTCTTACCTTGGCCATGTCTCTGAGAACTGAACGCTTTGTATTTCTTGACACTCCAGGTAGGATGCGGTTGAGGAATATGGCAGCACTGGAGGATAATTGGTTCATGGTAGCATCATGTTTGATTCTTCTCAAATCTTTGGGGGTTAATTCGCGTCTTTTCTTCTCGACACGTTTCTTGCGACCCTGTTGACTATTTGCAACAAAACGTTTGATGGTTCTGTGATCACAAAATCTTAGATATTTCAGGAGTGCTGCATCCCTCTGAAAGACTTTTTACAATTTTTGACTTTTCAGAGACAGCTAAATCTCTTTTTTGGCCCATTTTTCCTGAGGAGAAGAATCTGCCTAATAATTATGCACACCTTGATATAGGGTGTGCATATATTGTTGATATATTGTTGATCTCCTTAGGCCACACCCTCCCTCGTTACACAAATACACATCACCTGATATGCATTAAATCCAATAAGCATTCAAGTTTATACAGCTTGGAGTTGGAAATTATGGATAAAATGATGAAATGGTCAAAATAATCACTTGCCTAATGACAGTGCACACAGGGTATTTGGGAACTGGTCGGGTGAAAAACCAAAGCTTCCAGAGGGGCTAACTTGGAGGAGATGGAGTTCCAAATACCTGAGGGTTGTTTTAGGAGATGATGCAGACATGATGAACAATTGGGAAGGGTTACTTGAGACGGTAAAGGGCCAATTAGCAAAGTAGAATTGGCTGGCGCTGGATATGTCGTATAGAGGACGGGTTTTAATAGTCAATAATCTAGTGGCATCCTTATTGTGGCACAGAATAGCTTGTCTTGACCCCCCCCTATACATTTTCTGAAAGATGTACAAGCTGTATTAGTGGATTTGTTCTGGGATAAATTGCATTGGGTTCCACAGAGTGTGCTGTTTTTGCCAAGGGAAGAAGGCGGACAAGGTCTCATTCATCTACAAAGCAGGGCAGCAGCCTTTCGCCTGCAATTTCTGCAGAGACTTCTGAATGGACTTGCAGAATCCAACTGGAGAGCTGCTGCATGTTCAATTTTAAACAGCACTGAAGGACTGAACCTGAGTAAGTCACTCTTTCTGCTGGACCCCTGTAAAATTGACACTCTGAAAATGCTGGTGTTATACATAAATCTGTTTAAGGTGTGGAGTTTGTTCAGCAGGCAGAGGACAAAGGCTGCATGTTCCCTCTACTGGCTGCTAGAGGAAGCTCTAGTCCACGGGGCTCAATTGGACTTCACATCCACTAATTGTAACCTGCTAGGACTCAACAAGGTTCTTTTAAACTCAAGGACTGTAACACATATGCAGCTTGCTGAACTTTGCAGGACTGGCAGAGGTGGATAGCACAGCAGTACTCCTGGGAATGAGGTCAGCTCGACTAACCACACAACTAACCACAAACCTTTAGTTCCCGAAGACCCTTTTCCAACTTTGCATTTGGCCCCTAAGTTAGACGAGATCACAGGTGCCTTTCTGGATCCTGCAAAATGTACAATGGACTTTCTATCAAGTACAAGTAAGACTATTTACAAAGCATGCGTAAAGGTTTTCAACAAAAAGTGGTTAAACAGTAGAACTGACTCACCTTGGCATGCAGTACTGGGGGTGAGTGATACTGTTAAACCAGAGTGGAGAGTACTGTATAAGCCACCATTATCAAAAAGACTAGGAGACATTCGGTGGAGGATTATACATGGTATTATTACAGTTAATGCTTTTGTTTCTGTTTTAAATCCTGAAGTGAACCCAGAATGTCCTTTTTTTTCTTGAAAGGGAGACTTTTCCATGCTTTTATGAAATGTTGTAGACTAGAACCTGTCTTTAAATTACTGAGTTTTTTTTGTCAGTTTAATGAACCTTTTTCCTTAAAGATTTTCATCTTTGGAAACAATTATTTGCAGAGAAACCGGCATGTGTGTCAATTGTTGAATTTTCTATTAGGCCCAGCAAAACTAGCTATCTACATTAGTAGAAGGAACAAAATAGAAAAAAGAGCCAGGCATGATGTGCAGGAGGTGTTTGTAAACACTGTTAAAGCTAGAATTGCGATTGATTACCAATTCTATCAACTGACGGGTAAATTGGAAATGTTTAAGTTAATTTGGTGCAACAGAAATGCTTTATGTTGCATATTTGAACCCAATATTGTTTTTTTCACAGCTCCATGTGTGATGGTTGGGTCCTGTACTCTCCTGTGATATATTGTGTTTATGCATTTAACTATTTTTTTGATCTTGGTTGACTTTGCGATATCACGATCAGTGTGACCTTTTTTTTTAAATCTGTAAGTAAAGTTTCTGGAATAAAAAAACTCTCTCTCTGTCTCTCTGCACATGTGTGGCGGAAGAGTGAGTGTGGCGTGTGGAGCACATGAGTGCGGTCTGCATCTTGCCAATTTTTTATACACTAATTGCAATTTGTTCCTTTTTAAACATCTCGGATATATCATAATTATTTGTGTGTAGGGTGGTTTCCCAGACTGGGATTAAATAAAGTGAGAATTAGCCTAATTCTTCATAAATTAATTCAGAATTAAAAAAAGGCTTTTTGAGACTCTACTTAAGTTAAGATGAATTAGTTGTAGACTAGAGAGTCACAGACTAAGCTAAATTGGGACTAGCAGGCTACTCTTTGTGAAGCCTGATTATATTAATGAAGAGTGCATTGTGATGACCTGAGGATGCTTCAAAAACCAGGAATGAAATCTTAACACACATTAGAGTTGTGTGGAACTGGAGTAAATCATCCAACTAAATAAAGGGCAAAGGTAAAAGGAAATGTTCAAAGAATTTCTGTGAATTTGAAAAACATTTCTTGAAGCAAATTGTGTAAAACCACCAAATTATTGAGAGGATATAACGGCATAATTCATCAACAGAAAGCAAGAAAAAGAATGTCTGGAGTAAAATTTGCACTGAATTTAACTCAAACAAAAAAGTAAACCAAAGGACAGTACAGCAACTTCAGGTAAGAGTGTATTTATTAGATTTGCCCGCTTTTACAAATCAGTCCTTTTAAGTTTGTTTTGTGTAGCACACAAAGTGGGACCTACACATATCTAAAAATTAAAAAAAAAAACTATAATAATTGCTAACATAATTTCTAAATTGTCATCTTTCTAAGATCCTCTGGAAATCCATAAAAATTCAATTAAAGAAGACAAATGCTGCTGCTCGTAGCGAGCATTTCAAGACTGGTGGTGGAACCCCGGAAAGACCAGAGACAGATGACATGAGAGACTTGTTGAGTGCCCTCATTGATAGCCAGCGACCCCTAGAAGGTATCCCCGATGATGACTGTATGGACAGTTAAGATGGGGCACCTGTCCAATCCTCATAGGCAACATGTGCCATACAGACTTCAGTGAATATGTAATGCTGTCCGTCATCTCTTATATTCCCAAAATAAAAATAAGCAAGGAACTCATCTGAAGTATTGTTCTCTGATGCATCATCAATACAATGTTTTTCAGATGACCACAAAAGCTTGGAGGGCCCAAGAGAGGGTACATGCCAGCGCACTACATCTAAGGCAGCCAGGAGGAAAGATGGTGTCACTAATCTGGGCCAAAAGACCAAGAGACAGACCATACATGAGAAACTGGCCATGAACTATCATGAGCACAAATTAAAGTATTTAAAAGAAGAACATGAAATAAAGATTAAAATCCTTCATATTGAGTTGACTATGAAGGAGGAGGAGAGAAACATGAAGCAGCAACAAATTCTGTCCAGTTCTAGGTCCTGAAATTTCCTTTGCGTTAATAAAAATGATCTTTTTTTATTTTGTGAAAAATTGTCTTTGTGAAAAATGCTGCAAAGCAAAAACATCTCTGCAGGCTAGTCCATATCTGTCATTTTCTGCTTCAACAATGGGAATATCTAGGTCACTGTCATCTTCTATTTCAGGATCTGGCCAGCCATGTTGTTTAAGGTAATTGTGATGGACTGCTGCAGCAATTATCACAATACAGCATCTTCTTGGTTCAAAGCGCTTCTGAGTGTGCTTCAGTGTGCTTGAGACACTGGAAACGACTCTTCCACACACCAAACATACGCTCCACTATACCTCTAGTGTGGATGTGAGCTTGGTTGTAAATCTGTTGCTCTGGTGTGACCGCATGAAGATAAGGGTTGAACAAGAAGTTGTTCTGTGCATATCCACTGTCCTAAGTATGATTCCACTATGTTGTCTTCCTTCCAACTGAGCATACAAAGAGAAGTTTTGGAAAATCCTTGAGTCTTGAGTTGCACATTTCCAACACGCAACAATGTTGGAGAACTGCATAGTGGGAGTGCACACACCTTGCACATTTATTGAGAACTAGTTTTTATGATTCCTGCACTCTTCAGCATCTGGTGTAGAAGGAAGCTTTATGGGAATATGACACCCATCAATGCAGACAATGACTCCAGGGAAATTCATAGAACTGCACCTTGTAGATGGCTTGGGTAGCAGCATCAGGGAACTTGATGTAGTCATCTTTTAGTTTACATATAGCATTGCAGACTTTGTGGACTATTTTGCACACTGTTGGTTCACTCACACCACACAAATATACTGTTTCATGATGGAATGTTTCACATGCCAAAACCCCCAAGATAATCAGTATTTGAAGGGAAGGAGGGATAGGCCTTCCCCTTAAAGAGTGAGATGAAAGCCTTGGTTCAAGCAAAATCAGCTACATTTTGTTTGTACATACAAAAATGGTCATGAAAGTTAATTTAATCAATCTAGTTCAGTGGTTTGCTCCTGTCTATAATTGCCCGCCTATCTGGTTTTGGTGGTACCCTTTCATCATCATTAAAATAGTCCAAGTAATCCATTTTCTTCTTTTGCTGATGTCGGCCTGGAGGCCAACATCAGTTAATCTGAAGTTAAACTTGCCTCTGGCCAGGTTTAGGTTATGCCAGGTTGAAACTGTGATGGCTTACTTTTATTGGAGTTCAAACAATGTAGCTACCTTATTCAAGTGTATGTTGATGGAGATGCTTTTATTACACAAAGGAGATTCAACTCAACACAGATAAACACAACTTCTTTGCAAGAACATTGTTTGCTTTTGTCATCAGCATTTCTGGTCTTCTCAAAACTGGACATCTACCCAGATAAGACTGTTTTTGTCAACATTTTAAATTCATCCAAAATATCTTGCTCAAAGATTTGTGTATTGTAAAGCTGAGTAACACGGTGTTATTATATTTAATGAGGGTTTAAGGTAGATGAGGGTTCATATAAATAATACTAAGCAAAGAAATTGTTTTTCTGGCTGTCTTACTTTACTTTGTGGTCTTTATCATCATTTATGTGATAATATGTATCTAACTCTGGTTTAAGTTTGATCAGAGTGGTTATATAATGACTATCTCTGATCGTCCTTTAGGAAACCTGACTTTATAATTTAAGACTAAGGAAAGTCTGAGACTATTTTAAACCATGTCTGAGAAATGCTTTTTCAGTTAATCCAGTTTAAATGTGCATATAATTCTAAGATTAATGTTAATCCCTGTTCGGGAATCCCTGTCCCTGTGTGTGTGTAAGTAGTGTGAGCAGCACGGTGATTACGGATCTGAACACGAAGTTATGTGAAAGTTTGACTCGCCGGCATAGTGTGAGGGTGGTGTGTGCGGCGAGGGTAGAGGAGTGTGTGTTAGTGGTCAGAGATGTAGTGAGGCACAAGAATATTGTCTCTGCCTCCAGAATGAATGTTTTGAATGCTGTTGAAAAGGTTTGAAAGCTGACTCAGAAAGGCATCGTGATTAACAACAAGCTTAAATTAGTTTCTGCCCTCAATTCTCCTGCTAAAAAAGTGATTGTCTAATGTCCCTCCTTTTGTAACTGATGAAGTAATTGGTAAAGAGTTGACTCGGTAGGGCGAATGGTCTCCATCATTAAGAAAATCCCCCTTGGATGTAAATCTTCACTGGTCAAAACACCTGCTTTTAGAAGAATGGTTTTTATGATTATTAAAGAAGGTGTTGAAGAATTAAAGGCTGGAGTTTAAATTCAGGATCGATGGGTTTGATTACAACATATTTGTTTCTTCTGATGCCGATATGAAATGTTTTAAATGTGGTAAAACTGGGCATCTTGTTTGAGCCTGTCCTGAGAGGCAGAGTGTCCCCAGTGTTTCTGAGCGACTGGGGCATGATGCAGCTGTGTCTGCTGGGGCCGTTCACCCTGCGGCTACAGTTCGGCAGGCTGCTGAGGGCCCCGGAGCTGCTGCTGCAACAGAGGTAATGGTGAGTAAGCCCCAAGCCCAGCCTGCAGCCCAGAAGCCCACTGTAGCTGAAGTAACACCAGAGAAGTCCCTCTCAGGTGAACCGACCACGGTGAAGCCATGCTCGGCCGAGCCAGACCGGGAGAAGCTGTGTTTCTCAGACAATGTGTTTCTCTTTCTCAGACCAAAGAAAGGCTGTGCTCAACTGAGAAAAGCCCAGTGGCTTCTGTCGCAGTGCTGGAGCCGCCTTCACTGCAGAAGCAGGCACAGAGGTGCAGAGCAACCGCCTGAAAACACCCGCCACAACACCAGTGCAGGGGGATGGGGAGACATGGAGATGGTGGATGAGCCCAAGTACCAACAAAAAGGAAAAAGCAAGGTAAGCGTCAAGGAAAGAACAATTGATAAATTGTTTTATCAGTTTTATTTTTCTTAATGACTGGAATCCATGTTGTGAGTTTAAATATTAATGGAGCAAGAGAGCATAACAAGAGAGTTAAATTATATGAACTGCTAGATCAGAAACGCATAGATGTTGCCATGCTTCAGGAAACCGACAGTGATATCAGCAATGTTGCTGATTGGTTGAAGGAGTGGGATGGGTTGGTGATTTTAAGTCACAGCACAGCACTCAGTGGTTGGGTTGCCTTGCTATTTACTCACAATTATATTTATTGTTCTTATTCAGTTGAAGAGTTTTTAATTAGGAGGCTTTTAAAAGTGAGAATGAGGTTTTAGTTTTTCTCTGTGTGTATGCTCCCACAAATGCAGTGGAGAGGATGTTTTTTTTTTTTTAAGATAAGCATAGCAATGTGATTGCTAGTTGCAACACTGCTGACATTTTAATTTTAACTGGTGATTTTACATTTAACATTTTTAAATTCTGATTGGATAAATTTCAGAAGGCAGCAAAAGCAGCCAGAAACTATTTTTTTTTCTGATGTTATCAGCTGTCATTGCAATTCTCCCAAAATTCTTTTTAGCACTAAAAAAATCAATTGTTAATTTTAGTAATTTACTCAAGATTGAGCCATCAAATAATGTCTGTGAGGATTTTTTAAAATTCTTTCATGACAAAATTGATGTGATTCGCTCCTCTTTTAGTGCATCCAACCCCTGTGAAATTTTGCCATGTTCATCTAGAACAATAATATTAAAAATAAATTCAACCTGTATCCATTTCTGAACCGAGAGATGTGGTTATGCAGACAAAAAACACCTCTTCCCCTCATGATATTATTCCATCTATTATCATTAAGGATGCTTTTGATTTCTTTGGTCATACAATTACTGCTATCATAAATTCTTCACTAGTTTCTGGCATTGTTCCAGCATCCTTTAAACATGCTTTTGTTCAACCACTGTTGAAAAAACCCAATCTTGATATTTCTTCCTTTAACAATTACAGACCAATTTCCAAACTGCCATTTATTTCTAAAGTATTGGAGAAGGTGTTTTTTTCTGGAACCATTTCAATCGGGTTTCAGAAGACATCATAGTACTGAGACTGCCTTGTTAAGAATTACAAATGACCTACTGACCTCTGTTGACTTAGGTGAAAATGCAATTCTAATTTTATTAGATCTTACAGCTGCCTTTGACACAGTGGACCATGATATTTTGTTATCTCGTCTAGAAAACTGGGTGGGCATTAGAGATTCAGCTTTTGAGTGGTTCCACTCATACCTCCAATCAAGGACTTTCTCAGTGTCGATAGGACAATGCTCCTCCACTACTGCTTCTCTTGATAACGGGGTTCCACAGGGATCAATTTTAGCTCCACTTCTTTTCAATCTTTATATGCTCCCTCTTGGTAACATCATCCGGAGTTTTAATATTTGTTTTCACTTGTACGCCGATGACTCACAAATGTATATCCTGTTAAAATCTCTTTACAGCCCCTATTAAATTGCTTAGACAGTATTAAGACCTGGATGGTAAAAAAATTCCTCCAGCTGAACCATGACAAAACTGAGGTTATTATTTTTGGCCCACAAAAAAAAAAAAAAAAAAAATCGCACCCGTCTGGGAAGTAACTTGGGCTTATGCTCGCCATATGTAAAGTCTTTTGTAAAAAATCTGGGGGTGATCGTTGACTTTGAACTCAATTTTGAGAAGCAAATTAGCCCTGTTGTTAAGAACAGTTTCCAACAACTGAGAATTATATCTAAGGTGAAACCAATGTTAACTTTCCAGGATCTAGAAAAGCTCATACATGCATTTATATCATCTCGATTGGATTACTGTAATTCTCTTTATACTGGTCTCCCCCATTCCTCTCTAAACCGGCTACAGTTAGTTCAAAATGCAATTGTTTTTAAAGCTCTGAAAGGTCAAGCACCCATTTACATCTCTGAAATTATTCACCCTTATTCAGCATCCAGATCTCTTAGGTCCAATAATCAAGCTCTTCTCCAGGTTCCTCGATCACGGTTGAAATCTAAATGGGACAGGTCTTTTGCAACAGTTGCACCCGATCTCTGGAATCAGCTTCCTCTTAGTATAAAGAATGCCTCTTCTGTTGAGGGTTTTTAAAAAAAACAGCTAAAAACCCATCTGTATTGTCAGGCTTTTCCTGTGGAGTATTAATTTGTCTTTTCTTTTTGAACTTTCATATATTTTACCTGTTTTATTGTGCACTTTTTTATTGACTGTGTTTTGATTGTATGTTATGTCTCTGTACAGCACTTTGGTCAGCTAGAGCTGAATTTGAATGTGCTTTAGAAATAAACTTACTTACTTACTACTAATGTCACAAGAGACATTGTTAGATCTCTGAAAGCTATGGAGATAGAAATAGTGGAACTCCAAGGTTTGGAGGCCACAAGAAATTGAGGGCATATTGAAGCACTCAAAAGTAAAAAAGCCAAAATGTATGATCTGTTAGACATCACAGCACAGAGGGCACTGATCTGCTTAAAGCACGAATGAGATGGATGCTCCATCTAAGTTCTTTTTCACTTTAGAGCAAAAGAATGGACAGAAAAGATTCATACATGCTCTGCAAACAGAATCAGGAACTCTCTCATCGGAGCCCACTGAAATTTGCAAGCAGACAGAAAGCTTCTACTCAAAGCTATACAGCAGTGAGCGGTCAGGGGCACAGTTGGTGGAGGAGAGTTTCCTGGTGGGTCTGCCAGAGCTCTCTGAGCAAGCAGCCAGGAAGATGGACAAAGAGCTTACACTGGAGGAGCTTCACAAGGCTCTCCAGGGGATGGATAATGGACAGGCGCCAGGTATAGACCATCTCCCTGTCGAGTTCTACAAGGCATTCTGGGCAGTTATAGGGCAGGACATGCTGGACGTCCTAAGGGACAGAGTGAGGAAAGGTAAACCCCCTTTGAGCTGCAGGAGGGCAGTCCTGACGCTACTGCCAAAAAAGGGAGACCTGTGGAACTGGTGCCCAGTTGCTACGGTGCACTGACTGTAAGCTGCTCTCAAAGATATACCATCAAGACTGACTAAGGTAATGGAGCAGCGCATTCGCCAAGACCAGACGTACTGTGTGCCTGATAGGTCTATATTCCACCGATGTACATTTAATTTATAACATTTTGGATGTCTCCAGGCTATTGGGCTTAAAGACTGGTCTGATTCTTATAGATCAGGAAAAGGCATTTGACTGGGTTGAGCATGAATATTTGCGGAAGGTGCTGGAGACTTTCGGGTTCAACTCAGGTTTCATAGCCATGATCAAAGTGTTGTACAGTGAAATTGAGAGTGTGCTGAAGGTTACTGGCGGTTTATGTGCCCCTTTTAGAGTGTACAGATGTATAAGACAAGTCTGTTCTATGTCAGGTATGTTGTATAGTCTTGCAATTGAACCTCTTTTATGTAAACTGAGATCTCATCTGTCTGACTTTTACATTCCACACAGCAACTCTTCACTATGCCTCTCAGCATATGCAGATGACCCAGTAGTTATGGTAAGCTCACAGAAGGATGTCAGTGTTTTAATTGATATTTTAAAGGACTTTCACATTTTATCTTCAGCTAAGGTCAACTGGGGAAAAAGTGAAGCCATTTTAGTTGGGGAGTGATGCGGTGGGCAACCTACACTACCGGGAGGCCTAGTGTGGAAAAGAGGCGGTTTTAAATACTTGGGTGTCTACCTGGGGAACAATGACATTTTAAATAAAAACTGGAAGGTACTGTAGAACACATGAAGGGAAGACTGAGTAGGTCGAAGTGGCTGGTCCCAAGGATGTCCTACAGGGGGGAGAACGTTGAAATGCTGGATGTTTCTGGATTACCATTATTTTATCGTAGCATGTTTAAAATCTGGAACCTTTTAAAAACAGAACAAAGGCAGTGGAACATGGTACTGGGTGCGTGCTGGAGGAGCCTCTGGTGTATGGCGGACAAAGGCAGTGTTACCATCCCTGCACTGTCCAGGACTCTTATCTCCGCAGGCATTGTGACACTCCGGGAGCTTGTGAACATTGCAAGAGCTGGCATATGGAAGGTAGAGCTAAAAACAACATTAGTCGGCTGGCTCTCCCGTCCATTCTACTTTCTAATGTTTGCTCCCTGAACAATGAACTGAACTACATCCGATCCAAACGCTCTACACGGCGTCTAAAAACTGCTGCTTCTTTGTTTTCACGGGGACGTGGCTCAGTGACAGAGTTCCAAACGCCACCATTCAGCTAGACGTGCTCACCTCATTTCATGCCGACAGAAATGCAGCTCTGTGTGGTAAGGCTCACGGTGGTGGTGTGTGTGTTTACATCAACATGGAATGGTGTATAAACTCTGTGCTTACTATGGGAATTTACCACAGTTTTCATTGCCCCCCAGGTGACTTTCATTGTCTATCCATGGCTGACGTGAGGAGAACTCTATGCATAGTTAACCCACTGAAGGCTGCTGGATTAGACAACATTCCTGGCAGGGTGTTCAGGGAATGCGCAGAACATCTAGCGGATGCCTTCACTGATATCTTCAACGTTTTCCTGAGCAGTGCTGTTGTTCCTACATGCCTCATGACAACCACCATCGTCCTCGTCCCAAAGAAATCTACAGTGTCCTGCCTCAAAACACCCATTGTTATGAAGTGCTTCAAGAAGCTCGTCATGAGGCACATCAAGACCCAGTTACCACCCTCACTGGAGCCCCTACAGTTTGTGCATCGTCCAAAATGCTCCACGGACGATTCCATTGCCACAGTCCTTCATTTAGCCCTCCCCCACCTGGACAATAAAGACACCTATGTATGAATGCTGTTCATAGACTTTAGTTCAGCATTCAATACAATCATCCCTCAGCACCTGATTGAGAAGCTGAGCCTGCTGGGACTGAACACCTCCCTCTGCTGGGACTGAACACCTCCTTACTTCTGCAACTGGTTCCTGGACTTCCTGACTTGGAGACCTCAGTCAGTCCTGATCGGGAACAGCATCTCCAGCAACATCACACTGAGCACTGAGAGTGAGAAACGGGGCAACACAAAAAGAAACGGAACATAGTACAGGTGAACACAATAAGCTAGTGATTACAGTAAACAACGGTTATGCACCTATACATTGTGTGACTTTATGTGGCTCTGCTACAACACGACCGTGGTGGATCTCATCAGCAAGAACGACAAGTCAGCATACAGAGAGAAGGTGCAACAGCTAAATGCCTGGTGTAGAGCCAACAACCTGTCTCTGAATGTTGATAAAACTAAAGACATGGTTGTTGACTTCAGAAGAGCACAATCCTTTACATTTTCTCAGGGACCTGCTACTATAACACTGTGTTCATTCAAGTATTACTTGAATGAATATTGCACATGCAATATTGTTTGAACATACAGTATTTACACCAGTTGGCACGGTTCCTTTTAATTGTCTTTTGGGTATTGTCTTTTTTTGTATTGTCTTGTAATTTTGTCCTGCACGGTCTTGTCTGCCTTGTCCTGCACTGTTTGCACAGTTGTACTTTATGTGGCTAAGACTTACTTACTAAGTCCTTAGCTCTGTCTTTGCTTTTATGTAGCACCATGGTCCTGGAGAAACGTTGTCTCATTTCACTGTGTACTGCAACAGTTATATATGGTTGAAATTACAATAAAAGCTTCTTGACTTGACTTGATTAAACCAGAGTGGAGGCCACTGTACAAACCACCGTTAACAAAAATCTGCCTACCTCCAATGGAGGATTTTACACTGCATTATCTCTGTGAACTCATTTACATTTTAAACCCTGATGTTGCACATGACTGTCCTTTCTGTTCACAGAGAGAAACTGTTTTTCATGCTTTTATTCACTGCTCGATTACAATTTTTCTTTGAGTTTTTTAAGGTCTTTTAATGTTGATTTTACTTTTCAGTGTTTTATTCATGGTTTTAGCACCAGAGTTAATGATTTATTATCAGTTAACCTAATTAAGTGAAATTATTTTAGTATTCTTATTTATTTATTTATTGAGTCACTGTTTTTTTATGTGACTTGTGCAAATAAAGGATTGAAAAATCTTTCTCTCTCTCTCTCTCTGCACATGTGTGAGTGTGAAGGAGCAAGTGGAGAATGTTTTGTTTTCTTTTTCTTTTTTTATTTCTTTATTTAAGGGAATTGCTAGGTGTGTGTGTGTGTGTGTGTGTGTGTGTGTGTGTGCAGTTTTTGGTGAATGCTAAGCCTGCCGAAAGCATGGTGAGTCCAAACGATAGCATTTACGAGTCACTTACACGCTGGCATGGCATGAGGATTGTGTGTAACGCTAGTGTAGAGGAGTGTGTTTTTGCAGTGGGGTTTAACAACATTTTGGCTGCCTCATGTATGAACAGCGTGATTGTCATGTTTTTAAACTCCATAGACAAAGTATGTGCATTGGTGCAAAATAAATCAGTGTTAAAAGACTCACTCATACTGGTGCATCATCTCAATACTCCAGCTAAAAAGATCATACTCTCAAACATTCCTCCCTTCCTGAAAAATGACACAATTGGGAAAACCCTCCTGAGACTGAACCCTTGGTGGCCTCATCCATACTGGACACTGTTGTTGCTGTTTCCCCTGTCTTGTTGGGTACAACAGTGCAGGGAACACTGATCCGCTCATGTTTTAGAAGCGTGATGGAGATGGATGTGCCATCCAAGTTCTTCTTTGGTCTAAAGAAAAAAAATGGACAGAAAAAGTTTATGTATGCTTTGCGAACAGACTCAGGGAAGCTTGCAACTGAACCTACTGAAATTTGCAAGCAGTCACTTTTTACTCAAAGCTGGATAGAAGTGAGCTCACAGCTGTGCAAGAGGATGAGGAGATTTTTTTTCTAAAAAAATGTTTTTTTCTTTCTTCCTGTTAGGGCAGGACTTGCTGGAAGTGCTGAAGGCAAGGACAAATGAAGGGAGGCTGCCACTGAGCAGTTGCAGAGCAGTCCTGACGATCAAAGAAAGGTGATCAAACTGACCTGAGGAACTGGTGCCCTGTCTCACTTCTATGCACAGACAGCAAAGTGCTCTCAAAAGCATTAGTAACAAGACTAGGGAAGGTTATGTAGCAAGTCATCCATTTTCACCAGACGTACTATGTGCCTGGCAGATCAATTTACTATAACGTATGTTAGGATTTGACCGGGGGATAGGAGGCAAATGTGACATAGAAGCCACTTGGAGTCAGGTGAAGGGTGATTTATTAGTGCACACATGTGGTAACAAACCCCAACACATGGTAAGTAATAAAATAATCCAAAAAGAAAAATAAAACTGTACAAAATTTAGCCTATATACAAAATATTTACAAGCTAGTTCAGCTAAATCAATTGACCTGAACCACCTCAGCAAGAAAACAGCATTCACTTTGTATACCATCTACAAACACCAACTCCTACAATAACCTACAATTTTATACTCTTAGTCCCACCCCTGGATCTAACCATTCTGAAATTGGTAGGGGGTTTTCTCCTCTGACTATAGGAGCATACAATCATTGGCAACAAAATATACATTAATGAAAATAAATAAACACAAAACACACAATTCAACACACATGTCCAACCACCATTAAGACTTTAAACACAAAACAATAAATTTTTATACAGGCATGAACTGGTGACCCATATGATGTCAAACAAAAATTGCTGCTCAGCATGGTAAGTGTATAAAAGTCCTAGGTTGTATATTGCACAGGTTTAGTGTTTGCAATCTTTGTGTGTGTATATATTGTCCAATAAATGATAGTAGATAAAAACCTTTGTCTGTAGTTATTTCAAGTCACAGTGCCTTAACCTCATCTTACACTGTGGCATTTCCTCCCCCTTCTGGTGACACCCCCTGTGGTGTCCTAGACAAAAATTCAGCAGTACAATTTTCAGGGCCAGACCTGTAGGACACCGTAAATTGAAAGGGTTGCACTGCTAGAAACCACCGTGTAACATGGGCATTTGTATCTTTCATTTGTTTTAGCCAAGTCAAGGCTCTATGATCAGTCTCCAAGATGAACTCTCTACCAATTAGGCAGTACTTAAAAGAGTCCAAGGCCCATTTAACTGCCCGGCACTCCTTCTCCATAGTTGAATACCGTGTTTCACGGGGAAGAAGCTTCCTGCTAATGTAAGCAATGGGTTGAAGTTGTCCTGGTTAACCTTGTAAAAGTACAGCACCCAGACCGCATTCTGACTCATCAGTCTGTACTGTAAAATGTTTATCAAAGTCTGGACTCAGCAAAACAGTTTCACTGCACAAAGCATTTTTTAAGTCTATAAAGGCACTTTCACAGTCAGTTGTCCAGATAACAGCATTGGGCTTATCTTTTTGTTTCAGTGAGTGCTAACGCCCTTCTTGAAAAATTGGGGATAAATCTTCTGTACCACCCTACTAAGCCAAGGAAAGCTCGTACCTGCTTCTTGGTTGTAAGACGTACTGCTTGCTTGATGGCATCGACTTTCCCCACCTGTGGGTATATGACTCCACGTCCCAGCACATGACCAAGGTAAGACACTTCCTGCTTGGCATTAGCACACTTGTCTGGATGGATGGTGAGTCCTGCAGATTTAATCCTGGACAGTATTTCCTGTGGATGTTGAAAATGGTCCTGCCAGGATGTACTAAAGATGATTACATCATCATTTTGGACGTAACTAGTCTATCACTAGACTGGGTGAAGTCATGTCCTAATGGTTAGAGAGTCTGACTTCTAACCCTAAGTTTTGGGGTTCGAGTCTTGGGCCGGCAATACCACAACTGAGGTGCCCTTGAGCAAGGCACCGAACCCCCTCCAACTGCTCCGGGTGTGTGTTCACGGTGTGTGTGTGTTCACTGCTGTGTGTGTGCACTTTGGATGGGTTAAATGCAGAGAACAAATTCTGAGTATGGGTCACCATACTTAGCCGTATGTCACTTCACTTATTGGGCTTGAAGACTGGTTTTATTTTTCTGGACCAGGAAAAGGCTTTTGACCCGGTTGAAAACCAGTGCTTGTGGAGGGAGTCTTTTGGGTTCAACTTAGGTTTCATGGCCATGATCCAGGTTTTCTACAGTGACATTGAAAGCATACTGAAAGTTAACCGTGGTTTATGTGCACCCTTTAAAGTGTATCAGGGTATCGGGCACCGCTGCTCTCTGTCTGGCATGCTATATGCCCTAACCATAGAACCACTTTTATGCCAGATAATAAGTAAACTTTCTGGTTTATCAATACCAAATTTGAATACTCCATACTGTGTATCAGCATATGCAGATGCTGCTGTTGTTGTTGTTGTAAATGGACAGATAGACATTGACAATAGACATTCTAAAAAAGTTTTACCTGTTATCATCTGCAAAAGTGAACTGGAAAAAGAGTGAAGCCATTTTATTCGGGGATTGGAAGTGTGGGGAACCATCTCCCTTTCTCTTTCTCTCTGCTTGGCTCTCTCTCTCGCTCCAAAATAAAATATATTTTAACTTTAAAATTGTATTATTCTGTTTGCTAATGTTAGCTACACTGCTAACTGCTAACTTATCTTGGTAGTTAAATAAATAAAAGATAAATATTGTACTGAGTAAAACATTAAAATGAGTAGATGATAAAATATCCTCTTATATTATTAACACTTGTTCATAAATTATACATTTTGATAGTTATCTGAATGTTAGTCCCCTTGAAAACATGGCTACTGATTTTAAGATCTCAACACAATGCTATATTTCTCCTAATTTTACCTACTAACTAATAGATGTAGCTATTGTTAGGCGATAGTGATGGAGGCGGAAGCCGAAGCACCAGCAAAACAGAGTTTAATGAAACAGGTAGGTAGAGCAAACACACTGTGCACAGAAAACAATAATGGACACTGGACTGGAGCTAGTGTGGTGTTTATATAGTCGTGTGTAATGAGAGACAGGTGTGCGAGATCAGTACGATGGCGATGAGCTCTGAGCGGGCGGGGTGCGCACGGGAGAAGAAGCAGGGTGCTCCCTGACACCAACCCCTCCCCCAGGGGCGGCACCAGATGCCCTGACCCGGTGACGAGGCCGGCCCCTCGCCCGGGACGCCAGGCAATGTGGATGCGAGGCATGGAACTCCGCCAGCAGCGCCGGATCCAGCACGTTCCCCTGAGCCACCCATGACCGCTCCTAAGGGCCATACCCCTCCCAGTCCAACAGGTACTCAAGGCGACCCCTGCGCCACCTGGAATCCAGAACCTCCCTCACCGCATAGACACCGGGCTGGTCCACAACTTCCGGCTGGGCGGGCGCCGCAGGGCCACCTGGGGGGCGAGAGACAGGAGAGGCACAAGGTTTGAGCAAGGACACATGGAAGGTAGGGTGAATGCGGTACCTCGGTGGCAGTTCTAGTCGGTAGGACATGTCGTTGACCTGGTTGGCAATTTTGAAGGGCCCAATGAACCGAGGGCTCAACTTGTGGCAGGGCAGCTTCAGCTTCAGGTCCTTGGTAGATAGCCACACCAGGTCCCCGGGACGGAAGCGCGGAGAGTCCAGCTGCTGTGCATCGGCGTGTCGGCGGGTGTTGCGGAGGGCTCGACGCAGCTGGGTGTGTGAAGACTCCCAAACCCTACTACTCTCCCGAAACCAGGAATCGACTGTAGGCTCGTCCGACCAAGGGAACATTGGTGGTTGGAACCCCAGCATGCACTGGAAAGGGGTGAGTCCCGTAGTGTCCTGGCGGAGTGAGTTTTGTGCATACTCGGCCCACGGCAGAAACTGACACCACTCCCCTTGATCCTGGCTGCAGTAGGTCCTCAAATAACAGCTCAGTTCCTGGATCTTTTGCTCTGCGGGTGGTATCCTGACGTTAGATTCACCGACACCCACAGGAGTTTGAAGAACGCTCTCCAGACCTGAGACGTGAACTGAGGACCCCTGTCCGAGACGATCTCCTCGGGGAGTCCGAAGCTCCGGAAGACGTGATGGAACAGGGCTTCCGCTGTCCCAAGGGCGGTCGGCAGGCTCTTCATGGGAATGAAGCGGCAGGCTTTAGAGAATCGGTCTACCACCACCAGGATTGCAGGTGTGGCCCTCCGACCGGGTCAAATCCGTCACGAAATCGAGTGTGACCTCCTCAGTCATTCCTGGCCACCAGTATCGTGCTTGGACGGGACGAGCTGGACCATCCGCTTCTCACCTGGGTGGCCCGTGCCAGGTCCCTCATGGACTGATCTGATGAGACCGCGTCGGCAGGAGGTCGGGACGAAGACACGTCCTTCCGGGCAACCCGCAGGCATGGCCTCGTGGAGCAATGCCGTGCGAATCTTGCGGTCAATCTCCCAAACGATTGGCCCCAGGATGAGCGCGGGGGGAAGGATGGGTTCTGGGTCACTGGGTTCATCCGGCCCATACATCCGGGATAGGGCATTGGCCTTGCCGTTGAGTGTACCGGCCCGATAGGTGATGTGGAACTGGAACCTGGTGAAAAAGAGGGCCCAGCATGCCTGTCGGGGGTTGAGCCTCCGCGCCTCTCGTAGGTACTGGCGGTTCTTGTGATTGGTGACCACTGTGAACGGGTGATCGGCTCCCTCCAGCCAGTGTCTCCACTCATCTAGGGCCAGCTTGATGGCCAGATGTTGCCGATGTCGTAGTTTTGTTCGGCTGCGGAAAGCTTGTGGGAGAAGAAGGCACATGGGTGGAGCTGAGCAGGGGTTCCCGATCGCTGGGAAAGAGTGGCCCCCACTCCGGTAGAAGACGCGTGGACCTTGACCACGAAAGGCTCCCGGGGGTCTGGGTGACGAAGAACAGGGGCGCTACAGAAGCATCTGCGAAGCTCGTGGAAGGCTTCTTGAGCCTCCCTGGTCCACCTCAGGGTTCGTGCTTTACCCCTGAGGAGCGAGGTGAGGGGGGCGGTAATCCGGCTGTAGCCCTGGATGAACCGACGATAAAAATTCGCGAAACCAAGGAAACGCTGGAGCTCCTTGATTGACTCAGGAACGGGCCACTCCCTCACCGCCTTTACCTTCCCTTCGTCCATCTGAATCCCCTACGCACTAATGATGTAGCCCAGGAAGGGGATAGTATGGCGGTGGAACTCGCACTTCGAGAGGTTCAGGTAGAGCCGGTGTGAACGAAGTACCTCCAGGACGGCACGCACGTGTCTCAGGTGTTCCTCCCGATCCCGTGAGTAGATCAGAATGTCGTCTATGTAGACCATGACAAACCTTTGGAGGTAGGCCCGAAGTACCTCGTTCATGAACCCCTGGAAGACGGCTGGAGAGATGGAGAGGCCATACGGCATGACCCGGTATTCATAGTGCCCCGAGGGTGTGATGAAGGCAGTTTTCCACTCGTCTCCCTTCCTTATGCATACCAGGTTGTAAGCGCTCTGGAGATCGAGCTTGGTAAAAACCCTCACCTCCCTCAGGTCCTCCAGAGCAGTGGGCACGAGTGGGTGGGGGTATGGAAGAGGAGCGATCTGGGAGTTCAGCTGCCGGTAGTCAATACAGGGGCGACGACCTCCGTCCTTCTTTCCCACGAAGAAGAAGCTGGACAATGCTGGGGAGGACGAGTGCGTGATAAACCCCTGACGGAGAGCCTGCTGGACGTATTCCTCCATTGCTCGGTGCTCAGGAGCGGACAGTGGGTACACACGGCCCTTGGGTAGCTTAGCACCGGGGAGCAGGTCAATGCAGCAGTCCCAGGGTTCGATGAGGGGGGAGACGTAAGCGGTCGAGGCAGGCCTGGGAGATGAAGTTCCCCGCCGAGCCGGAGTCAACTAGAGCACGCACAGAGATAGATAGAGCGAGGGTTAGAAGAGACACGGTGAGCTTGGATAGGGGTGAGATGTCTGTTGGGAACTCAACAGTACTCACCGCAGCATGAACAGGGCGAGTGGGGCACCGAGTGACGGAGTGTCCCTGTGATCCGCAGTATAGGCACCTCCAAGTGGCCAGGCGGCAGTTTCTTTCTCTCCGGGACAGTCCCTGGGAGGCCAGCTGCATCAGTTCAACGTCCGGGGCTGCCATTGCGCCTTCCGGTCGAGTAGGAGTTGGGGCGGGATGGCAGGCTGCCAGGTGCTGAGAGAGCCCAATGGATTTCTGGATGAAGCTCTCCAACCCCACTGTGTCCTCATGTACTGCCATGGCCTGCTTGATCTCTGGATTCAATCCCAGCCGATAAATGCGGACGCCGGAGGAGGCGCAAAACACTTCCAGGAAGTGTGCGGTGAACCCAGCGTAAGATTGTGACCAAGCCAGCGCTCTCCCAGAGAGGAGGGAGGTGAAGAACGCTGCCTTGGATCATTCGGTGGGGAATTGTTGTGGTTGCATCTCAATATACAGATTCACCTGGAGCTGGAAACCGCGGCATTCGGTAGCTTCTCCGGAAAAGGCCGCTGGGAGCGCCATGGGGCTGCCGGTGGAAGTGGGGGGTTTTGTCGAGCAACAGAGGAAGGGAAAGCTGCTCGGAGCATGGCGATGAGGTCCCGAACCGAATTGGAAGCCGTGCTGGGTTGTTGATCCATTGCGAGGTAAGAGCCCGGTGGATCCTGTCCTTTCTTTCGTCTTTCAGGTCCGTTATTCTGTTTCGTTATTCTGTTATTCTGTTTCGTCTTTCAGGTCCGTTATTCTGAAGCCAAAGCACCAGCAAAACAGAGTTTAATGAAACAGGTAGGCAGAGCAAACACACTGTGCAGAGAAAACAATAACGGACGCTGGAGTGGAGCGTGTGTGGTCTTTATATAGTCGTTTGTAATGAGGGACAGATGTGCGAGATCAGTACGATGGCGATGAGCTCTGAGCGGGCGGGGCGCGCACGGGAGAAGAAGCAGGGTGCTCCCTGACAGCTATTGGTTGTAAATGTTTGATAGAAAATATTAGTTGTAATTGAAATTGTAATTCTGAGTCAATTTATTGCAGACTCTGTGGATGTGCTGGGGAGAATCAACAGATACTCCCTCTGTCCACCAGGTATGTGTCAGTTAAAAAGTAATATTTTAACTACATTCTAGACATTTAGACTGCTACTTGCACACTTATTGCTATGCTTTTCACAGCCTTACAGTGCTGCTGATGTTCAGGTTCTGTCTACAGGCTCCTTCATCTTCCAGTCTAAGGTACTGAACAGTGCTGCAGCGATACCAATTTAAGCACACACACACACACACACACACATTAATAACTTTTTATTAATATTTATGAATAATATTGCAATATATTATATAACTATATTTATGCTGTTTAATTAATTATATTTTTTACTACTACTATTTCTACTTCTAATAACAACAACAACAACAACAATAATAATAATAATAATAATAATAATAATAATAATCTTTTACCTTGCCAGTCTGCTGTTCCTGCACCAGCTTGGAAGCTGCTGACAATCTACATGTTGGAGTCAGCTGATCTGGACAAACAGATCAGGATGCTGTGTGAGTCTCACAGTCATATACAAACTTAGACACAAATACAGCTCAAATACACTTTCTCACAGCATGAGAAGTGTTTTCTTAAATACAACAGTGTATACAGTCTACAGTCTATTTTACACTCCTATTGCTTTCGGAATATGGAGCCAAACAAAACCAAACAAATGACAAATAACATCTCTCCAGCTCACTCATCTCTCTCTCTCTCTCTCTCTCTCTCTCTCTCTCTCTCTATCTGGCTCTCTGCAGATGAGTACATTTTTCCTCTAGTGGAGAAAATCCATCCAACCAGGGCCAAATATATAACCTGGTTGGTTACTGAAGGGGAGAACAAATTTTACCTGATCCACTTGATTGCGGAGCCCAACCTTCTGCATGCCCAGGTTCACACACACACACACACACACACACCCACACACACACAAACTCACACATAGAGGGGGTTACTCTTTCTTTTTTTGTGTGTGTTTTATTAAATTATCTAAATGTTTTACCACATATAAATTGTGCTATGTCTGATTTATGCAGTTGACATGAGCTAGCATTACTTGTGTGGAAACAAAGCCACACCCACTATTGACTTATTTACAGATATTCACATTCATGTACAGTATATCACTCGCTTATTCATTCATCTCTTGTGCTCTCACTATCATGAAAACAAGCCAGCCAATAAGCGGTTAACGCTCACTGCCAGTCCTGGGCACAGATAAAATTGGAGGGTTGAGTCAGGAAGGGCATCAGACATAAAACCTGTGCCAAATCAAAACATGTGGATCTGATGATCCGCTGTGGCGACCCCGAACAGGGAGCAGCCGAAGGACAACAACAGCAACTTGCTTAATCATTCATCATGTACAAATCAACTAGATGAAACACCGTAATTTACCGTCATATTCATGTGTGTGTGCAGGTAGAGCAGATTGCTGCTGTGCTTCGGGCGAGGGAAGCTGGCCAGGACGTGGTATGTACTCTGATGCACACAATAATTCTTAGACAAATGCTACACAATTTTATTCTGCAGTCATTACACACACTTTACAATTTATAGCCAAAATATACAGTAGTCTAAGCTTCCTAGGTATGTCAAATGTTTGGCCGGAAATAAAACATGTCCAGTTTGATACACAGTATAAGGATGAGATCTCTTCTGCTTGAAGACGAGCTCTTAAGAACACTTGTTAGGGCAAAATGGAGATCTGCCTATCTGCTCAATAGGAATCTGCTGAATAGAATACATGCAAGAATGACTATAATTTTGGAATATCATAACAATTATTAAGACCAGAACAATAATAGTATAATATTGTTATAATATTATAAACTGTAATTTTTTTTGTAAGTGTCATTACATATATAAAAAAAAAGAGAGAGAAAGACTATGAACAGACAATTTTTTCCCCGAATAATGTTAATCCCAAAATAATGCAACAAAATGAAAACTTATTTTTGTTATGGGAAGTGTTGAGAAAGTTCTGAGAGAAGGAGAGCATGTGATAATGTATAAAAAAATAATAACTAATTCTATCTTACTACTTAATCTTAATTGTATGCAAATCAGGCTTTCAATAATTAATTTAGCTTAAGTGCCTTAACTTTAGTAGATAAGCAAATGATCAAAATGAAATCATCACTCAGAGGAACATGGATCAAAAGAAGTTTATTGATGAAAGGCCTAGTCAATATAAGTATAAGAACATCCTGGAGAGGGAGATGTAGGGTGAACAGGGCAGGAAGGATTGAGAGAAATGGCAGAATTAGGAGATCCAGGAGGTGAAATCTCAGTCTCAGGACTGGAAGGAGAGTAGGTGGGAGACGAGGAGGCATAAGGGGAAGCTACCTAAAATGGTGAAGATGCCAGGAGTGCTGAGAAGCTTGGGATGACATAGAACTACTTTATATCGAAGCAATAAGATGAGAAGGGTGAGAACAAATAATGCACAGAGACTGTTGTTAAAATCAACAAACAAGTGTTCTATTAGAGGCCAGAGAGGACAGTGCAGGTTTTAGGAAATGCCAGGCTTAAGTAGAAGTTGTGTGTATATATATATATATATATATATATATATATATATATATATATATATATATATATATATATATATATATATACAGGGAGTGCAGAATTATTAGGCAAATGAGTATTTTGACCACATCATCCTCTTTATGCATGTTGTCTTACTCCAAGCTGTATATGCTCGAAAGCCTACAACCAATTAAGCATATTAGGTGATGTGCATCTCTGTAATGAGAAGGGGTGTGGTCTAATGACATCTACACCCTATATCAGGTGTGCATAATTATTAGGCAACTTCCTTTCCTTTGGCAAAATGGGTCAAAAGAAGGACTTGACAGGCTCCGAAATGTCAAAAATAGTGAGATATCTTGCAGAGGGATGCAGCACTCTTAAAATTGCCAAGCTTCTGAAGCGTGATCATCGAACAATCAAGCGTTTCATTCAAAATAGTCAACAGGGTCGCAAGAAGCGTGTGGAAAAACCAAGGCGCAAAATAACTGCCCATGAACTGAGAAAAGTCAAGCGTGCAGCTGCCAAGATGCCACTTGCCACCAGTTTTGCCATATTTCAGAGCTGCAACATCACTGGAGTGCCCAAAAGCACAAGGTGTGCAATACTCAGAGACGTGGCCAAGGTAAGAAAGGCTGAAAAACGACCACCACTGAACAAGACACACAAGCTGAAACGTCAAGACTGGGCCAAGAAATATCTGAAGACTGATTTTTCTAAGGTTTTATGGACTGATGAAATGAGAGTGAGTCTTGATGGGCCAGATGGATGGGCTCGTGGCTGGATCGGTAAAGGGCAGAGAGCTCCAGTCCGACTGAGACGCCAGCAAGGTGGAGGTGGAGTACTGGTTTGGGCTGGTATCATCAAAGATGAGCTTGTGGGGCCTTTTCGGGTTGAGGATGGGGTCAAGCTCAACTCCCAGTCCTACTGCCAGTTTCTGGAAGACACCTTCTTCAAGCAGTGGTACAGGAAGAAGTCTGCATCCTTCAAGAAAAACATGATTTTCATGCAGGACAATGCTCCATCACACGCGTCCAAGTACTCCACAGCGTGGCTGGCAAGAAAGGGTCTAAAAGAAGAAAAACTAATGACATGGCCTCCTTGTTCACCTGATCTGAACCACATAGAGAACCTGTGGTCCATCATCAAATGTGAGATTTACAAGGAGGGAAAACAGTACACCTCTCTGAAGAGTGTCTGGGAGGCTGTGGTTGCTGCTGCACGCAATGTTGACGGTGAACAGATCAAAACACTGACAGAATCCATGGATGGCAGGCTTTTGAGTGTCCTTGCAAAGAAAGGTGGCTATATTGGTCACTGATTTGTTTTTGTTTTGTTTTTGAATGTCAGAAATGTATATTAGTGAATGTTGAGATGTAATATTGGTTTCACTGGTGAAAATAAATAATTGAAATGGGTATATATTTGTTTTTTGTTAAGTTGCCTAATAATTATGCACAGTAATAGTCACCTGCACACACAGATATCCTCCTAAAATAGCTAAAACTACAAACAAACTAAAAACTACTTCCAAAAATATTCAGCTTTGCTATTAATGAGTTTTTTGGGTTCATTGAGAACATGGTTGTTGTTCAATAATAAAATTAATCCTCAAAAATACAACTTCCCTAATAATTCTGCACTCCCTGTATATATATATATATATATATATATATATATATATATATATATATATATATATAGTAAAACCATAAAAGGAATAAGGAAATAGGTGGTACAAGCTGAAAACTCAAAAATAATAGTTAATTAGGAAGAGCTATGTAAAATATATAGGAGGAGACTACATCTCAGACTTGAAAATAATGGGAAATCGGCTAGAGCATGCAAATTAAGAGAAGGATGAATAAAGACAGCCTGTCTGAGACTTTGCGCACTCTCATACAGCATGCCTGGATGATTGGATTGATTGACTTTTCTGCTGAAGACAGTTTACTGAGGAGATTACCTTTGAAGATTTCTGTTTGACTGCAATAATGTTGGGACTTTGTTTATCTCATCCAAACTTTCATTCATTCATTCATTCATTTTCTACCGCTTATCCGAACTATTCTCGGGTCACGGGGATCTCAGGCATCATTGGGCATCAAGGCAGGATACACCCTGGATGGAGTGCCAACCCATTGCAGGGCACAAACACACACACTCTCATTCACTCACGCAATCACACACACACACACACACTACGGACAATTTTCCAGAGATGCCAATCAACCTACTGTACCATGCATGTCTTTGGACCGGAGGAGGAAACCGGAGTACCCGGAGGAAACCCCCGAGGCACGGGGAGAAAACTCCACACACACAAGGCGGAGGTGGGAATCGAACCCCCAACCCTGGAGGTGTGAGGCAAACATGCTAACCACTAAGCCACCGTGTCCAGCCTCATCCAAACTTGTGGAGTCAAATTTTTTTTCATTCTTTTTGATTTGGCTGTTTGACTAAAAGACTATTGGTTATGGGTTGAAACATTGATCCACCCGAGGGACTCTAAATTCTGACAGAAGTTAATGAGCGATTGGACTGGTTAGAAAGTAATGGAACCAGCAATGGTTCTCCTAGCAAACCCCAAAAATGTGATTAAGTACAGTATGATCGAGAAAATGTGCCTGGCCTTCAAGTCACCCTCCAATACTACCTGCGGGTATGGTGGGTGTCTTCTTTAAAGGAGCAGATGACAGCATATAGAGAAATACAAAACTCTGTATGTTGTGTACCTGATCATATTCAGGATCTTTTACATTAGGCACATTGTTTGAGTACTTTGATAACATTCATAAACATTAATAATGTTAGGAATAGTAGCTATGGTTAAACCCGCTGAGTTAGAGTTTTCATGTCAAGTCAACAAGCTTTTATTATCATTTCAACCATCTATATATCTGAAGCAGTACAAAGTGAAATGAGACAATGTTTCTCCAGGACCATGGTTCTACATAGAACAACACAAAGCTAAGGACTTAAAGTAAATTAGTCCTAGCCACATAAAGTGCATCTCTGCAACCTCGGGCAAACAGTGCAAAACAAAAAACAGTGCAAACAAACAATACAAATCAATACAACACAATACAAGACAATACTCAGAAGCACCAACCAATGTCCATATTAAATATTCTACAGTACATGTGCAAAAATAAAGGAATGAACACTTAATATAATAGCAGCAGTTATATGAGATATAGTAATGAGGGAGAGAGAGAAAGAGAGCAAGCAAAAATAACAGGGCTCATCATCTCCAGTATAAAACTGAAGAAATTTACAGACCTTTGGCAATTCCTATAGTATAACAAAACTGTGTGTTAGTTTTTGTACAGTGCAGCTGGATTTCCTGTCACTGTGGGCTGCAGAGCACAGTAGTATAGAGCAGAGTCTGATACAGCAGCAGAGGAGATGATCAGATCCACTTCTTTATTATCCCTAACTTTAGCATCCAGACGTGGTGGAAGAGGGTTACTTTTACCTCCACTTGGAATTATGTAAAGAAGAAGATCAGGATTAGATTCAGGATATTGTCTGTACCAGAAAAGATTTTGTACAACACCACTGACGTCTTTGTAGCTGCAGGACAGAGTAACATAATCACCTTCATCTACAACTTTATGAGGGAAAAGTGGCTCTATTGTATCTGCCATGGAGTCACCTGTCATAGAGAAGAGAACATAATATTATTAGCCTTTACATGATCAAGACAAAGTTAAATGTACCACTAATGTTTCTGAATTTAAATGTGAACTCACTTAGTGAAAGCCACAGGCACATCAGTATAACAGTGAACATGATGAATGGTGATGAATGGTGTTGCCAAATGAAAACATCTCTCTGTACTCTATTATGTGAACATCATAGCGCCACCCCACAGCATCACATGACACGTAATGTTCTTCTCACAGTTTCTTGACATGCTGCAGTCCACCTAGTCACCTACAAAAAAAGTAATATATCCAATATATATAATATATTATGCATAATATAACTGTAATTAAAAATTACAGTTGAAAAAAAAACAAATGCATAGAATGCATCTTGCATAGTCATAGTCATCCTTTCAAACTTTGTTTTTTAACTGATATTTTTATGTTTTTAATCTACATTATGAATCTACAAAAATATATAAATAATTCCTAAACATTAAAATGAAAACAATATTCAATCCTGTTGTTAAATCCCAAACTTAGTTCTTTTAAATAAGGCACATGATTACAGAGAGAAATTGTCACATTAGTTGATCTACTTTTTGGCTTAATGTTGCCCCCTGGTGGAGAAAAAGTGTAATTTTTTCTTTAATTGCCACCAAATATGATTTTTATTTATGAAATTATACTTATAGTTTTTCGGCTAATTAAATGTGATATTCTATTTTCTTAAAGCTTAAACTACATAACTGCATTTTATTTAAACCCTCATAGATATGTGAAAGAGAAGATTTTACCTCATGAAAAAATATTTGTCTACATTGTGTACAAT
Source organism: Tachysurus vachellii (assembly GCF_030014155.1). NCBI lineage: Eukaryota > Metazoa > Chordata > Actinopteri > Siluriformes > Bagridae > Tachysurus > Tachysurus vachellii. The sequence goes on from NC_083466.1 coordinate 4,440,918, forward strand.
TATTCCCAGTAATATCCCTGAATGTTTAATTCGACGCCTCCCAGAAGGATATGCAATCTCCTCTCATTCTGATGACTAAAACCTTTATTAGGGATGAGATTTTGTATTTTTAATTAATATTGTACTGGATTATAAGAAGGAAAAGGAGAACAGGATGGAAACAAATTACTAATACACTGAAATGGAGCCATACACAAAGCAATCAAGCATAAACCTATTATAAGATATTAAATCTATAGCATATAAGGATTGTTTCTGCGCTGTGATTGGTTCCTGTCTGTTATTTATACTCTGTTCACTTCCCTGCTGTTGGTCGTTTTTGCAGGTTGGATGTTGGTGTGCCTGTTCCCGTTGCTAGCTCTGTGCTCTGTGCTCTGTGTGTCTGTCTGTCCCCGTTTCCTGTTAGCTCGGTTTGCTGCCTTGTTCTGTCTGCCTGTCTGTTCAGCTGTCTTTTGTGTCTTGGATGATTAAAACTCTAAAATCTGCATTTGGATCCTCACTCGCCTTTGTCCTGCATCATTACAAATAGTTACAGGGTTTGTTTGTTATTTTGGCTTTGTCTCCTCTTGAAGCCTTGAAATCCTCCCACATTTGTACAATAAAAGAACTTGTTTTTGATATTGACTTGCATTTTGGTCTTTGCTAAAAGCCCTGGGGTTGGGAATTGAACCTTGCTGCCTCCACACATCACACCATTTTTATTGTTACTCGTTCCCCCCCACCCCTAGACTAGCTAGGGACGTAACACCTAGCAAAATCAATTAAAATCTACTTAATAATCCATGAAATGTTTGTTAAAAACATTAAGTAAATGTTACTTATTTTTATTTTAGAAGTTAGATTTATTTGAATTATTTAGTTAAAGTCTATTAGATTTTTTCAAAGTGTGTACTGTAGCATTGCTGTACTAGAAATATTTAATAAATCTTATTTACTTTTTTAGGGTAGATTGCATTTACTGTTTTATATTTTTTTTGTAGTAATAAAGTAAACATTATTAATAATAAAGATATTACCAAATAAATGTAATCACTTTGTCTATGCTTTCAACACAAATCACACTGGTTAAATACAATTCAATTTTTTATTTTTCCCCCAATGGTATCAAAACATTTTGGATAAAACAGCTTTATTAAATATGTTAAACACTCTAGATAAAAGTACCTGAAAATTGGCAAAAAAAATATAACTAAAAACTAAAAACAACTACAATTACTAAAAACAATTTCCCACCACTATTTGCCTTGATTAAAGTAAATTCAAAAGCACTGACACACACAGTACAAACACATCGATGTTTCTAAAGTCTGGTCTATCTTGGTGTTAAAGGTTTGTGATAAAAGACAGTAAGACCAAGTGGTTATAAGGCATTAAACTGAAAACACTACTACAGGTCAATTTAGTACAACTGGGAAAAGTACAAATTATGTAGAAAAGTGAGGGAAACAAGTTCAAAACAACAGAACAAAAATAAGTTATTTATGCAAAGGGTTCACAAAAACATGCAGGATGGAAAACTAAGTTGTGGTGTTGTAATGGCATCCAATAATGTGCAGAACTTGCCATCGCAAACACACTTTAAGACACCAGCTTGGATTTTAAAGTTTGAACATTAGAGGACGCATAAGTAGTGCACAAGCTTTAGCCACGTTGTGACATCCTGGTAGGATTTCCTGGCTTTCGAGAATAATGGATACATCCACTGAATCCTCTACACCAGCTCCATAGACCACCAGAATCTTAAGGATGTGTTGCATTGTGTTACTGCGACTTTCCTCCTGCATATAATTAACAAGAAATATTACTTGGTTTGTACTGGTAAAAAAAACCCTCAAATAGTTTACTAGAACATGGCATTAGATTAAGAATTTATGTGCCTCTTAATTCAGGCTTAACTTTATGGTAACACAATTTAAAAATGTTATTTTACAAAAAAAAGCTTTACCAGGCATTCTTCAAAAAGTTCCTCTTCTTTTTCACCAAGTTACAGTATGAGTCTCCGGATAATAGCTTCACGTCTCACCTTAATGCTTTGGTTCTGTGAAGAGAATAATGTTGTCAACAAATACTGAACTGTGCAAAAGTATAAGGCATGCTAGTATTTCCCCCAAATGAGATTTTAAGCCAGTTAAGCTCTTCTGAATTTAAGTTTCAGTTTGTAATAATGTAATAATAGACAGATTTTTTGATGATGAGATCAGATCTCTGTGTGTAGCACTGGCTGTTGTCAGACTCCTTGTGCATACAAAAATACAAAATGTGTTATATTAAATCAACAGAATTAATGATAATACATTAAACTACAGATAAAAATATTCTGCCACAGCTAAATCATACATCAATGACATCACCATATTGTACTGTGCACAACTGGATGTAACAACATTTTTCTCTTTTTAAATTATTAAAATGAAACACCTTTCCATACGATCTTGTCTGCTTTCTATTCTCGACGACGTGTTATGTTAATCGATGATCATCCATTGTCTTGCTTAGAATCCATAACACTTAACAAGCCTTTTTAAATTGAATTTAAAATGTGTGCAGTAGCTTTATTATGCATTGCTTACCAGACGACGTGCAGTCTTTTTTGTGCAAGGCTACTTTAACTTCATGACTCGTGCAGCATGATATCCGTGCTAACTTCATGACTCGCCCTTTTCAGTATACTATGAACCCGCTATTTTGAACACAGCACTAAACGTAGCTAATGTGTCGTGTTATCTATTCATGTCTAATATCAAATTCATGTACTTTAAATATCATTACCATTATAGAAAATAATATGGTTACGTTTTTCAGTGAATATATTTATATATTAAATAATATGGTTAATAATAAATGAACTTAAATTAAAATGGTCTATAATAAATATATATAATAATAATATATTATGTATTTATATGTAACGAATTGGATCACAGCATCAAGTATTTCTATAAGAATCTGCCTGATTAGTAAGACAATTGCATAACGTGTAAAGTTAAGAAAATCGGAATGCAAATTTCAAGTCAAATGTTTTTCTATTTTGTCATGAAATCACCATCCACCCACAGACATTTGTTTGGTTTTAAACAAACTTCTGTATGAGCCTCGATGCTTTGTAAATGGCTATGGAAAGTTCTAGGCCTCATTAGCATTGAAAGTGTAACGTTAACCCCTAACATTAACGTTATTTTACTGAAGTAAAGTATTATGCAACAAAATCACCTAACAAAAACTATAAAAATGCTCACAGACCTATAAAATGACACAAATTACAGAAGAAATGTAAAAATAACTCACCTTACTTCTACTAGCCACGTGAAACAGCCCTCCTCTGATCCAAAACGTGGGTAAGAGTGTAGTGTCCAATGGCGCATGCGCAATGCGCAGACTTGAATGCACTAAAGTTTTTAATTAAAATTTACTTGGTATTTTTAGGACTAGGTGCAGTGTCTATAAAACAGTTAAATAATACAAGAAAATATCAAATAAAACTTACTAGTCCCACACAGTTCATTTTGTACATGAAACAATTGTGTATTTATTTACAATTCTAATTAGAAAAATCTAGTATTCAATAAATGTTAATATTACTATGTAGAAATTATTAGGGTTAATCTAATATATTTTACTACACCAAAAAGTTTGTTTTTTCAGTGCAGGATGAAATACTGCTTCCAAAACTCTTAGTCATGATCAATCTTGGATATTTTCATGTTGGACCATTACGGGGTGTTCCGACAGTTGTGTCTTGTGCTATGTGTTTTTGTTCACATGTTGCGTTCACGTGTCTGCCCTGCCCTAGTCTTAATTCCGTCCCACTTCTGACAGCTAATTACCCAACTAGTTCCTAACACATATAGTAACTGTTTAACTACAACATCTGACGGATGTCCTGAGATCCTTGAGATGATCCGGGCTCTTAACAAACCCAAAGTACTATGCACTTGGGAGAGATGAAGTATGTTATCTGGTCTTTTACTTGGGCCATGAACAGGAGCATCCACAAATTGATAAGACAGCAGTGATTGCAGCCTGTCTGAGGCTTTAGACCAGTTCTTGTGTCTAGCTGGCTATTATCGAATGTTTTCGGACATTTTTGGGAGTGCTCCGTGATAGAAATCAGCTGTCTGGCTTTATGACTTGATTTTGCCCCCTAGTGGAGAAAAATAGAATATTACCTTTTGTTCTTTTTCCCTTTAATTGCCTCTGAATATGAATTTTATTGAAGAAATTATAGTTATAGTTAGTCTGCTAATAAAATGTGATATTTTATTTCACCCTATTACAGCCGAACGAGGTCCTTTGCAAAGCCAAAATATTCTGAACCACGCTTCCATTAGAACAGATAAAAAGGATCCTGCTCTATGCCAAACATAGAGCTGTGCGAAGTCCTCTGCAGGACCAGAAGTGAAGCTTCTCCAGCTGGAACAGAAGCTGAGAGGCGACCCTGGGGGATTGGGGCTGGGAAGTCCACATTGGACAAAAACACCATATTGATGGTCTCCCCGCACACACTCTCCATAGTCCCAGGCAATTGGCAGTTCAAAACAGGTCATAAACACATAAAAATAACACTTCTCAGGCGTTCCTGCTGGGTCTGCAAATGATTAGTCATTCTGTTATGTTTTCATGGAAACACCTCCAAACAGATGCAAATGCTCCACCAAATTCTTTGCTTTAATTTACCATAAAACACTTAACATGACAAAACTTTAGCATAATGCAAAATAAACAAAAAAATTTATAAGACATTTATATTTATATATATATTATTAACAACTTTTCTAAAATGCATAAATTCATGTTAAAATCATACTCTGAATATACAACATACACATCAAGTGACATAATAAAGCATAATAAATAATCATTTTGAAAAAAAATATCCACATTGTCATTCCAAAATATATAGGATGTGTCTTAATAATTTGTCATAATTTGTCATCCTCTCAAACTATTTGTTTTTGGACTGAAATGTATATTATCTTGAATCTACATCATAAATCTGCAAAAATATATAAATAAGTAAATAAATAATTTATTATTCACTCACTTGGTTCTTTTAAATAAGCTACATGTTTACAGAGAGAGATTATCACAGTAGTTGTCAGACTTTATTGCTTTATGTTCCCTCCTAGTGGAGAAAAATAATAATTGCCGCCAATATAATTTGTAATTATAATTTGTGGCCTATTCTCTTTTTTTTAGGATAAAACTACATGACGTTCTTAAATCACCTTAAATAGATCTTAAAACAAAAGATTTTATCTCATGAAAAAATGCCTAATACATATACAGTTATTCCCAGTTTATTTCCCTGAATGTTTAATACGACTCCACTTAGAAGGAGGTAAAATCTCCTCTCCTTCTGATGGCCAAATATTTATTAGCGATGCAATATTAAACAATAATGTACTCACTTATGACATCATCAAGCTAAAGGAGAACAGGAAGCAAACAAAATACCAATATGCTGAAATGGAGCCAGACACAAAGCAATCAAGCATAAACCTATTAAAAGATATTACATAAATAGCTTATAAGGAGCAGGATGATATTTTGCTTCCAAAACTGCTTTAGTTCTTCAACTTAAATCTGACATATTTTACTACTTTCACATCTAGTAATATAATAAGTTTAATAAGTACTTTCACATCTAGTAAAATAATAAGTTTATTATTGTCTCAATAATAAAATAATTGAGCCAAATATACTTTATCAAGTTCAATTCTTACACCCTACATGTGAGAACATTACAGTGACGCGTGGCTGTGGTCAAGCATCAGTTGTTGACCCAGCAGGTAATGTGTGTTGATTCGTATCGGTGCCTTATTGGAAGTTCAGTTAGTTGTGTTTCTTTGTGCTTTAAAGGTCTACCATAATCAGAGAGAGAGAGAGAGAGAGAGAGAGATAGAGAGATTTTCATTTGATTTTTAACTCAGCTTTATTAAATAAATAATAAATTACAATACAATGTTAAAAACCTGCAGCACTTTTTCTTTTTTAAAAAAATGCTTTTTTAGTGTAAAAGGGTGTTAAAAATTAGCTCATCATCATCATCATCATCATCATCAATAAAACAGATAGCATTTGCATAACACCATTTCAACATAAAAGTGCTCAAAACATTCATTGCTTTAAAAAAGCTAAAATCTATTTTGACTCTAGCTTTCACTAGAGCTCTGAAAACAGAAAGACTGATCAATCCTTTCTTCTCTACTTCATTTTTCCGGCTTCATTTTTCTACTTCATTTTACATTAATGAAAAGAAATAAACACAAACACACAATTCAACACACATGTCCAACCACCATTAAGACTTTAAACACAAAACAATACATTTTTATACAGGCATGAACTGGTGACCCATATGATGTCAAACAAAAATTGCTGCTCAGCATGGTAAGTGTATAAAAGTCCTAGGTTGTATATTGCACAGGTTTGGTTTAGGAAAATGGAAACTGGTGAGTGTTTGCAATCTTTGTGTGTGTGTGTGTGTGTGTGTGTGTGTATATTGCCCAATAAATGATAGTAGATAAAAACCTTTGTCTGTGGTTATTTCAAGTCACAGTGCCTTAACCTCATCTTACACTGTGACATTTCTTCCCCCTTCTGGTGACACCCCCTGTGGTGTCCTAGACAAAAAATCAGCAGTATAATTTTCAGGGCCAGACCTGTAGGACACCGTAAATTGAAAGGGTTGCACTGCTAGAAACCACCGTGTAACATGGGCATTTGTATCTTTCATTTGGTTTAGCCAAGTCAAGGCTCTATGATTAGTCTCCAAGATGAACTCTCTACCAATTAGGCAGTACCTAAAAGAGTCCAAGGCCCATTTAAGTACAGCATGATCGAGAAAATGTGCCTGGCCTTCAAGTCACCCTCCAATACTACCTGCTGTGGGTATGGTGGGTGTCTTCTTTAAAGGAGCAGATGACAGCATCTAGAGAAATACAAAACTCTGTATGTTGTGTACCTGATCATATTCAGGATCTTTTACATTAGGCACATTGTTTCAGTACTTTGATAACATTCATAAACATTAATAATGTTAGTAATAGTAGCTATGGTTAAATCCGCTTAGTTAGAGTTTTCAAGTCAAGTCAACAAGCTTTTATTGTCATTTCAACCATCTATTTATCTGAAGCAGTACAAAGTGAAATGAGACAACGTTTCTCCAGGACCATGGTTCTACATAGAACAACACAAAGCTAAGGACTTAAAGTAAATTAGTCCTAGCCACATAAAGTGCATCTCTGCAACCTCGGGCAAACAGTGCAAAACAAAAGACAGTGCAAACAAACAATACAAATCAATACAACACAATACAAGACAATACTCAGAAGCACCAACCAATGTCCATATTAAATATTCTACAGTACATGTGCAAAAATAAAGGAATGAACACTTAATATAATAGCAGCAGTTATATGAGGTATTGTAATGAGGGAGAGAGAGAAAGAGAGCAAGCAAAAATAACAGGGCTCGTCATCTCCAGTATAAAACTGAAGAAATTTACAGACCTTTGGCAATTCCTATAGTAACAAAACTGTGTGTTAGTTTGTGTACAGTGCATCTGGGTTTCCTGTCACTGTGGGCACCAGAGCACAGTAGTATAGAGCAGAGTCTGATACAGCAGCAGAGGAGATGATCAGATCCACTTCTTTATTATCCCTAACTTTAGCATCCAGACGTGGTGGAAGAGGGTTACTTTTACCTCCACTTGGAATTATGTAAAGAAGAAGCTCAGGATTAGATTTAGGATATTGTCTGTACCAGAAAAGATTTTGTACAACACCACTGACTTTGTAGCTGCAGGACAGAGTAACATCATCACCTTCATCTACAACTTTATGAGGGAAAAGTGGCTCTATTGTATCTGCCATGGAGTCACCTGTCATAGAGAAGAGAACATAATATTATTAGCCTTTACATGATCAAGACAAAGTTAAATGTACCACTAATGTTTCTGAATTTAAATGTGAACTCACTTAGTGAAAGCCACAGGCACATCAGTATAACAGTGAACATGATGAATGGTGATGAATGGTGTTGCCAAATGAAAACATCTCTCTGTACTCTATTATGTGAACATCATAGCTCCACCCCACAGCATCACATGACAAGTAATGTTCTTCTGACAGTTTCTTGACATGCTGCAGTCCACCTAGTCACCTACAAAAAAAGTAATATATCCAATATATATAATATATTATGCATAATATAACTGTAATTAAAAATTACAGTTGAAAAAAAAACCAAATGCATAGAATGCATCTTGCATAGTCATAGTCATCCTTTCAAACTTTGTTTTTTAACTGATATTTTTATGTTTTTAATCTACATTATGAATCTACAAAAATATATAAATAATTCCTAAACATTAAAATGAAAACAATATTCAATCCTGTTGTTAAATCCCAAACTTAGTTCTTTTAAATAAGGCACATGCTTACAGAGAGAAATTGTCACAGTAGTTGATCTACTTTTTGGCTTAATGTTGCCCCCTGGTGGAGAAAAAGTGTAATTTTTTCTTTAATTGCCACCAAATATGATTTTTATTTATGAAATTATACTTATAGATTTTCGGCTAATTAAATGTGATATTCTATTTTCTTAAAGCTTAAACTACATAACTGCATTTTATTTAAACCCCCATAGATATGTGAAAGAGAAGATTTTACCTCATGAAAAAATATTTGTCTACATTGTGTACAATTATTCCCAGTAATATCCCTGAATGTTTAATTCGACGCCTCCCAGAAGGATATGCAATCTCCTCTCATTCTGATGACTAAAACCTTTATTAGGGATGAGATTTTGTATTTTTAATTAATATTGTACTGGATTATAAGAAGGAAAAGGAGAACAGGATGGAAACAAATTACTAATACACTGAAATGGAGCCATACACAAAGCAATCAAGCATAAACCTATTATAAGATATTAAATCTATAGCATATAAGGAGCACACTGAAAAAAACGAACTTGTAAAATTTACTAAAAAAATCCTCATAACAATTTGCACCAAAGTTTTTTAAGTAAAATTTACTACCTAATTTCAAGTATCAATTAGAGGTGGGTGCCATTTTCTTTCCCATATTGTTTTCTCTTGTTTAAGTTAGTTAGGGAGTCAGTTTAGTATTGTAAATTTTGTTTTGTTTTCTTTTGTAGTTTAGTTAGTTTTCTTCTAATAGTGTAATGAGTCTGTCTGTGTTTCTGCCCTGTTTCTGTCTGCTGTCTTTCCCTGTTGTTAATTGTTTGCTCCACCCACTCATTGGTTACCACGGACATTTATTGAACTCCATCTCTCCTTCAGGTGTGTTGTCTTTGTCTCTGATTGTTTCTGCGCTGTGATTGGTTCCTGTCTGTTATTTATACTCTGTTCACTTCCCTGCTGTTGGTCGTTTTTGCAGGTTGGATGTTGGTGTGCCTGCTCCCGTTGCTAGCTCTGTGTGTCTGTCTGTCCCCGTTTTCTAAAATCTGCATTTGGATCCTCACTCGCCTTTGTCCTGCATCATTACAAATAGTTACAGGGTTTGTTTGTTATTTTGGCTTTGTCTCCTCTTGAAGCCTTGAAATCCTCCCACATTTGTACAATAAAAGAACTTGTTTTTGATATTGACTTGCATTTTGGTCTTTGCTAAAAGCCCTGGGGTTGGGAATTGAACCTTGCTGCCTCCACACATCACACCATTTTTATTGTTACTCGTTCCCCCCCCACCCCTAGACTAGCTGGGGACGTAACACCTAGCAAAATCAATTAAAATCTACTTAATAATCCATGAAATGTTTGTTAAAAAAATTAAGTAAATGTTACTTATTTTTATTTTAGAAGTTAGATTTATTTGAATTATTTAGTTAAAGTCTATTAGATTTTTTCAAAGTGTGTACTGTAGCATTGCTGTACTAGAAATATTTAATAAATCTTATTTACTTTTTTAGGGTAGATTGCATTTACTGTTTTATATTTTTTTTGAAGTAATAAAGTAAACATTATTAATAATAAAGATATTACCAAATAAATGTAATCACTTTGTCTATGCTTTCAACACAAATCACACTGGTTAAATACAATTCAATTTTTTATTTTTCCCCCAATGGTATCAAAACATTTTGGATAAAACAGCTTTATTAAATATGTTAAACACTCTAGATAAAAGTACCTGAAAATTGGCAAAAAAAATATAACTAAAAACTAAAAACAACTACAATTACTAAAAACAATTTCCCACCACTATTTGCCTTGATTAAAGTAAATTCAAAAGCACTGACACACACAGTACAAACACATCGATGTTTCTAAAGTCTGGTCTATCTTGGTGTTAAAGGTTTGTGATAAAAGACAGTAAGACCAAGTGGTTATAAGGCATTAAACTGAAAACACTACTACAGGTCAATTTAGTACAACTGGGAAAAGTACAAATTATGTAGAAAAGTGAGGGAAACAAGTTCAAAACAACAGAACAAAAATAAGTTATTTATGCAAAGGGTTCACAAAACATGCAGGATGGAAAACTAAGTTGTGGTGTTGTAATGGCATCCAATAATGTGCAGAACTTGCCATCGCAAACACACTTTAAGACACCAGCTTGGATTTTAAAGTTTGAACATTAGAGGACGCATAAGTAGTGCACAAGCTTTAGCCACGTTGTGACATCCTGGTAGGATTTCCTGGCTTTCGAGAATAATGGATACATCCACTGAATCCTCTACACCAGCTCCATAGACCACCAGAATCTTAAGGATGTGTTGCATTGTGTTACTGCGACTTTCCTCCTGCATATAATTAACAAGAAATATTACTTGGTTTGTACTATTAAAAAAACCCTCAGATTAAGAATTTATGTGCCTCTTAATTCAGGCTTAACTTTATGGTAACACAATTTAAAAATGTTATTTTACAAAAAAAAGCTTTACCAGGCATTCTTCAAAAAGTTCCTCTTCTTTTTCACCAAGTTACAGTATGAGTCTCCGGATAATAGCTTCACGTCTCACCTTAATGCTTTGGTTCTGTGAAGAGAATAATGTTGTCAACAAATACTGAACTGTGCAAAAGTATAAGGCATGCTAGTATTTCCCCCAAATGAGATTTTAAGCCAGTTAAGCTCTTCTGAATTTAAGTTTCAGTTTGTAATAATGTAATAATAGACAGATTTTTTGATGATGAGATCAGATCTCTGTGTGTAGCACTGGCTGTTGTCAGACTCCTTGTGCATACAAAAATACAAAATGTGTTATATTAAATCAACAGAATTAATGATAATACATTAAACTACAGATAAGAATATTCTGCCACAGCTAAATCATACATCAATGACATCACCATATTGTACTGTGCACAACTGGATGTAACAACTTTTTTCTCTTTTTAAATTATTAAAATGAAACACCTTTCCATACGATCTTGTCTGCTTTCTATTCTCGACGACGTGTTATGTTAATCGATGATCATCCATTGTCTTGCTTAGAATCCATAACACTTAACAAGCTTTTTTAAATTGATAAAATGTGTGCAGTAGCTTTATTATGCATTGCTTACCAGACGACGTACAGTCTTTTTTGTGCAAGGCTACTTTAACTTCATGACTCGTGCAGCATGATATCCGTGCTAACTTCATGAACCCGCTATTTTGAACACAGCATTAAACGTAGCTAATGTGTCGTGTTATCTATTCATGTCTAATATCAAATTCATGTACTTTAAATATCATTACCATTATAGAAAATAATATGGTTACGTTTTTCAGTGAATATATTTATATATTAAATAATATGGTTAATAATAAATGAACTTAAATTAAAATGGTCTATAATAAATATATATAATAATAATATATTATGTATTTATATGTAACGAATTGGATCACAGCATCAAGTATTTCTATAAGAATCTGCCTGATTAGTAAGACAATTGCATAACGTGTAAAGTTAAGAAAATCGGAATGCAAATTTCAAGTCAAATGTTTTTCTATTTTGTCATGAAATCACCATCCACCCACAGACATTTGTTTGGTTTTAAACAAACTTCTGTATGAGCCTCGATGCTTTGTAAATGGCTATGGAAAGTTCTAGGCCTCATTAGCATTGAAAGTGTAACGTTAACCCCTAACATTAACGTTATTTTACTGAAGTAAAGTATTATGCAACAAAATCACCTAACAAAAACTATAAAAATGCTCACAGACCTATAAAATGACACAAATTACAGAAGAAATGTAAAAATAACTCACCTTACTTCTACTAGCCACGTGAAACAGCCCTCCTCTGATCCAAAACGTGGGTAAGAGTGTAGTGTCCAATGGCGCATGCGCAATGCGCAGACTTGAATGCACTAAAGTTTTTAATTAAAATTTACTTGGTATTTTTAGGACTAGGTGCAGTGTCTATAAAACAGTTAAATAATACAAGAAAATATCAAATAAAACTTACTAGTCCCACACAGTTCATTTTGTACATGAAACAATTGTGTATTTATTTACAATTCTAATTAGAAAAATCTAGTATTCAATAAATGTTAATATTACTATGTAGAAATTATTAGGGTTAATCTAATATATTTTACTACACCAAAAAGTTTGTTTTTTCAGTGCAGGATGAAATACTGCTTCCAAAACTCTTAGTCATGATCAATCTTGGATATTTTCATGTTGGACCATTACGGGGTGTTCCGACAGTTGTGTCTTGTGCTATGTGTTTTTGTTCACATGTTGCGTTCACGTGTCTGCCCTGCCCTAGTCTTAATTCCGTCCCACTTCTGACAGCTAATTACCCAACTAGTTCCTAACACATATAGTAACTGTTTAACTACAACATCTGACGGATGTCCTGAGATCCTTGAGATGATCCGGGCTCTTAACAAACCCAAAGTACTATGCACTTGGGAGAGATGAAGTATGTTATCTGGTCTTTTACTTGGGCCATGAACAGGAGCATCCACAAATTGATAAGACAGCAGTGATTGCAGCCTGTCTGAGGCTTCAGACCAGTTCTTGTGTCTAGCTGGCTATTATCGAATGTTTTCGGACATTTTTGGGAGTGCCCCGTGATAGAAATCAGCTGTCTGGCTTTATGACTTGATTTTGCCCCCTAGTGGAGAAAAATAGAATATTACCTTTTGTTCTTTTTCCCTTTAATTGCCTCTGAATATGAATTTTATTGAAGAAATTATAGTTATAGTTAGTCTGCTAATAAAATGTGATATTTTATTTCACCCTATTACAGCCGAACGAGGTCCTTTGCAAAGCCAAAATATTCTGAACCACGCTTCCATTAGAACAGATAAAAAGGATCCTGCTCTATGCCAAACATAGAGCTGTGTGAAGTCCTCTGCAGGACCAGAAGTGAAGCTTCTCCAGCTGGAACAGAAGCTGAGAGACGACCCTGGGGGATTGGGGCTGGGAAGTCCACATTGGACAAAAACACCATATTGATGGTCTCCCCGCACACACTCTCCATAGTCCCAGGCAATTGGCAGTTCAAAACAGGTCATAAACACATAAAAATAACACTTCTCAGGCGTTCCTGCTGGGTCTGCAAAAGATTAGTCATTCTGTTATGTTTTCATGGAAACACCTCCAAACAGATGCAAATGCTCCACCAAATTCTTTGCTTTAATTTACCATAAAACACTTAACATGACAAAACTTTAGCATAATGCAAAATAAACAAAAAAATTTATGACATTTATATTTATATATATTATTAACAACTTTTCTAAAATGCATAAATTCATGTTAAAATCATACTCTGAATATACAACATACACATCAAGTGACATAAGCATAATAAATAATCATTTTGAAAAAGAATATCCACATTGTCATTCCAAAATATATAGGATGTGTCTTAATAATTTGTCATAATTTGTCATCCTCTCAAACTATTTGTTTTTGGACTGAAATGTATATTATCTTGAATCTACATCATAAATCTGCAAAAATATATAAATAAGTAAATAAATAATTTATTATTCACTCACTTGGTTCTTTTAAATAAGGGACATGTTTACAGAGAGAGATTATCACAGTAGTTGTCAGACTTTATTGCTTTATGTTCCCTCCTAGTGGAGAAAAATAATAATTGCCGCCAATATAATTTGTAGTTATAATTTGTGGCCTATTCTCATTTTTTTTTTTAGGATAAAACTACATGACGTTCTTAAATCACCTTAAATAGATCTTAAAACAAAAGATTTTATCTCATGAAAAAATGCCTAATACATATACAGTTATTCCCAGTTTATTTCCCTGAATGTTTAATACGACTCCACTTAGAAGGAGGTAAAATCTCCTCTCCTTCTGATGGCCAAATATTTATTAGTGATGCAATATTAAACAATAATGTACTCACTTATGACATCATCAAGCTAAAGGAGAACAGGAAGCAAACAAAATACCAATATGCTGAAATGGAGCCAGACACAAAGCAATCAAGCATAAACCTATTAAAAGATATTACATAAATAGCTTATAAGGAGCAGAATGATATTTTGCTTCCAAAACTGCTTTAGTTCTTCAACTTAAATCTGACATATTTTACTACTTTCACATCTAGTAATATAATTATTGTCTCAATAATAAAATAATTGAGCCAAATATACTTTCTCAAGTTCAATTCTTACACCCTACATGTGAGAACATTACAGTGACAGCGTGGCTGTGGTCAAGCATCAGTTGTTGACCCAGCAGGTAGTGTGTGTTGATTCGTATCGGTGCCTTATGGGAAGTTCAGTTAGTTGTGTTTCTTTGTGCTTTAAAGGTCTACCATAACCAGAGAGAGAGAGAGAGAGAGAGAGAGAGAGAGAGAGAGAGAGAGATTTTCATTTGATTTTTAACTCAGCTTTATTAAATAAATAATAAATTACAATACAATGTTAAAAACCTGCAGCACTTTTTCTTTTTTAAAAAAATGCTTTTTTAGTGTAAAAGGGTGTTAAAAATTAGCTCATCATCATCATCATCATCATCATCATCATCAATAAAACAGATAGCATTTGCATAACACCATTTCAACATAAAAGTGCTCAAAACATTCATTGCTTTAAAAAAGCTAAAATCTATTTTGACTCTAGCTTTCACTAGAGCTCTGAAAACAGAAAGACTGATCAATTCTTTCTTCTCTACTTCATTTTTCCGGCTTCATTTTTCTACTTCATTTTACATTAATGAAAAGAAATTAACACAAACACACAATTCAACACACATGTCCAACCACCATTAAGACTTTAAACACAAAACAATACATTTTTATACAGGCATGAACTGGTGACCCATATGATGTCAAACAAAAATTGCTGCTCAGCATGGTTTGGTTTAGGAAAATGGAAAATGGTGAGTGTTTGCAATCTTTGTGTGTGTGTGTGTGTGTGTGTGTGTGTATATTGCCCAATAAATGATAGTAGATAAAAACCTTTGTCTGTGGTTATTTCAAGTCACAGTGCCTTAACCTCATCTTACACTGTGACATTTCCTCCCCCTTCTGGTGACACCCCCTGTCGTGTCCTAGACAAAAAATCAGCAGTACAATTTTCAGGGCCAGACCTGTAGGACACCATAAATTGAAAGGGTTGCACTGCTAGAAACCACCGTGTAACATGGGCATTTGTATCTTTCATTTGGTTTAGCCAAGTCAAGGCTCTATGATCAGTCTCCAAGATGAACTCTCTACCAATTAGGCAGTACCTAAAAGAGTCCAAGGCCCATTTAAGTACAGCATGATCAAGAAAATGTACCTGGCCTTCAAGTCACGCTCCAATACTACCTGCTGTGGGTATGGTGGGTGTCTTCTTTAAAGGAGCAGATGACAGCATCTAGAGAAATACAAAACTCTGTATGTTGTGTACCTGATCATATTCAGGATCTTTTACATTAGGCACATTGTTTCAGTACTTTGATAACATTCATAAACATTAATAATGTTAGTAATAGTAGCTATGGTTAAATCCGCTTAGTTAGAGTTTTCAAGTCAAGTCAACAAGCTTTTATTGTCATTTCAACCATCTATATATCTGAAGCAGTACAAAGTGAAATGAGACAACGTTTCTCCAGGACCATGGTTCTACATAGAACAACACAAAGCTAAGGACTTAAAGTAAATTAGTCCTAGCCACATAAAGTGCATCTCTGCAACCTCGGGCAAACAGTGCAAAACAAAAAACAGTGCAAACAAACAATACAAATCAATACAACACAATACAAGACAATACTCAGAAGCACCAACCAATGTCCATATTAAATATTCTACAGTACATGTGCAAAAATAAAGGAATGAACACTTAATATAATATCAGCAGTTATATGAGGTATTGCAATGAGGGAGAGAGAAAGAGAGCAAGCAAAAATAACAGGGCTCGTCATCTCCAGTATAAAACTGAAGAAATTTACAGACCTTTGGCAATTCCTATAGTAACAAAACTGTGTGTTAGTTTGTGTACAGTGCATCTGGGTTTCCTGTCACTGTGGGCACCAGAGCACAGTAGTATAGAGCAGAGTCTGATACAGCAGCAGAGGAGATGATCAGATCCACTTCTTTATTATCCCTAACTTTAGCATCCAGATGTGGTGGAAGAGGGTTACTTTTACCTCCACTTGGAATTATGTAAAGAAGAAGCTCAGGATTAGATTTAGGATATTGTCTGTACCAGAACAGATTTTGTACAACACCACTGACGTCTTTGTAGCTGCAGGACAGAGTAACATCATCACCTTCATCTACAACTTTATGAGGGAAAAGTGGCTCTATTGTATCTGCCATGGAGTCACCTGTCATAGAGAAGAGAACATAATATTATTAGCCTTTACATGATCAAGACAAAGTTAAATGTACCACTAATGTTTCTGAATTTAAATGTGAACTCACTTAGTGAAAGCCACAGGCACATCAGTATAACAGTGAACATGATGAATGGTGATGAATGGTGTTACAAATGAAAACATCTCTCTGTACTCTATTATGTGAACATCATAGCTCCACCCCACAGCATCACATGACACGTAATCTTCTGACAGTTTCTTGACATGCTGCAGTCCACCTAGTCACCTACAAAAAAAGTAATATATCCAATATATATAATATATTATGCATAATATAACTGTAATTAAAAATTACAGTTGAAAAAAAAAAACCCAAATGCATAGAATGCATCTTGCATAGTCATAGTCATCCTTTCAAACTTTGTTTTTTAACTGATATTTTTATGTTTTTAATCTACATTATGAATCTACAAAAATATATAAATAATTCCTAAACATTAAAATGAAAACAATATTCAATCCTGTTGTTAAATCCCAAACTTAGTTCTTTTAAATAAGGCACATGCTTACAGAGAGAAATTGTCACAGTAGTTGATCTACTTTTTTGCTTAATGTTGCCCCCTGGTGGAGAAAAAGTGTCATTTTTTCTTTAATTGCCACCAAATATGATTTTTATTTATGAAATTATACTTATAGTTTTTCGGCTAATTAAATGTGATATTCTATTTTCTTAAAGCTTAAACTACATAACTGCATTTTATTTAAACCCCCATAGATATGTGAAAGAGAAGATTTTACCTCATGAAAAAATATTTGTCTACATTGTGTACAATTATTCCCAGTAATATCCCTGAATGTTTAATTCGACGCCTCCCAGAAGGATATGCAATCTCCTCTCATTCTGATGCCTAAAACCTTTATTAGGGATGAGATTTTGTATTTTTAATTAATATTGTACTGGATTATGAGAAGGTAAAGGAGAACAGGATGGAAACAAATTACTAATACACTGAAATGGGGCCATACACAAAGCAATCAAGCATAAACCTATTATAAGATATTAAATCTATAGCATATAAGGAGCACACTGAAAAAATGAACTTGTAAAATTTACTAAAAAAATCCTCATAACAATTTGCACCAAAGTTTTTTAAGTAAAATTTACTACCTAATTTCAAGTATCAATTAGAGGTGGGTGCCATTTTCTTTCCCATATTGTTTTCTCTTGTTTAAGCTAGTTAGGGAGTCAGTTTAGTATTGTAAATTTTGTTTTGTTTTCTTTTGTATGTTTGTTATTTTGGCCTTGCCCCCTCTTGAAGTCTTGAAATCCTCCCACATTTGTACAATAAAAGAAATTGTTTTTGATATTGACTTGCATTGTGGTCTTTGTTAAAAGCCCTGGGGTTGGGAATTGAACCTTGCTGCCTCCACACATCACACCATTTTTATTCTGTTACTCGTTCCCCCCCACCCCTAGACTAGCTGGGGACATAACACCTAGCAAAATCAATTAAAATCTACTTAATAATCCATGAAATGTTTGTTTAAAAAAAATTAAGTAAATGTTACTTCATTATTTTTATATTAGAAGTTAGATTTATTTGAATTATTTGGGTAAAGTCTATTAGATTTTTTCAAAGTGTGTAGCATTGCTGTACTAGAAATATTTAATAAATCTTATTTACTTTTTTAGGGTAGATTGCATTTACTGTTTTTTATTTTCTTTTGTAGTAATAATTAAGTAAACATTATTAATAATAAAGATATTACCAAATAAATGTAATCACTTTGTCTATGCTTTCAACACAAATCACACTGATTAAATACAATTCAATTTTTTTATTTTTCCCCCAATGGTATCAAAACATTTTAGATAAAACAGCTTTATTAAAGATGTTAAACGCTCTAGATAACAATTTCCCACTACTATTTGCCTTGATTAAAGTAAATTCAAAAGCACTGACACACACAGTACAAACACATCAATGTTTCTAAAGTCTGGTCTATCTTGGTGTTAAAGGTTTGTGATAAAAGACAGTAAGACCAAGTGGTTATAAGGCATTAAACTGAAAACACTACTAAAGGTCAATTTACTACAACTGGGAAAAGTACAAATTATGTAGAAAAGTGAGGGAAACAAGTTCAAAACAACAGAACAAAAATAAGATATTTATGCAAAGGGTTCACAAAAACATGCAGGATGGAAAACTAAGTTGTGGTGTTGTAATGGCATCCATTAAAGTGCAGAACTTGCCATCGCAAACACACTTTAAGACACCAGCTTGGATTGGTTTGAGCAAGTTTGAACATTAGAGGATGCATACGTAGTGCACAAGCTTTAGCCACGTTGTGACATCCTGGTAGGATTTCCTGGCTTTCGAGAATAATGGATACATCCACTGAATCCTCTACACCAGCTCCATAGACCACCAGAATCTTAAGGATGTGTTGCATTGTGTTACTGCGACTTTCCTCCTGCATATAATTAACAAGAAATATTACTTGGTTTGTACTATTAAAAAAACCCTCAGATTAAGAATTTATGTGCCTCTTAATTCAGGCTTAACTTTATGGTAACACAATTTAAAAATGTTATTTTACAAAAAAAAAAAAAGCTTTACCAGGCATTCTTCAAAAAGTTCCTCTTCTTTTTTCACCAAGGTACAGTATGAGGCTCTGGATAATAGCTTCACGTCTCACCTTAATGCTTTGGTTCTGTGAAGAGAATAATGTTGTCAACAAGTACTGAACTGTACAAAAGTATAAGGCATGCTAGTATTTCCCCCAAAAGAGATTTTAATCCAGTTAAGTTCTTTTGAATTTAGTTTGTCTCAGTTTTCATGTAATAATAGACAGATTTGTTGATGATGAGATCAGATCTCTGTGTGTAGCACCGGCTGTTGTCAGACTCCTTGTGCATACAAAAATACAAAATGTGTTATATTAAATCAACAGAATTAATGATAATACATTAAACTACAGATAGAAATATTCTGCTGAAATACAAGCTGTATTCTGCCACAGCTAAATCATACATCAATGACATCACCTTATTGTACTGTGCACAATTGTATGTAACAACTTTTTTCTCTTTTTAAATTATTAAAATGAAACACCTTTCCATACTATCTTGTCTGCTTTCTATTCTCGACGACGTGTTATGTTCATCGATGATCATCCATAACACTTAACAAGCTTTTTTAAATTGAATTTAAAATGCGCGCAGTAGCTTTATTATGCATTGCTTACCAGACGACGTGCAGTCTTTTTTGTGCAAGGCTACTTTAACTTCATGACTCGTGCAGCATGATATCCATGCTAACTTCATGACTCGCCCTTTTCAGTATATTTTGAACACAGCACTAAATGTAGCTCATGTGTCGTGTTATCTATTCATGTCTAATATCAAATTCATGTACTTTAAATATCATTACCATTGTAGAAAATATGGTTACGTTTTTCAGTGAATATGTTTATATTACGTATTACGTATATATATGTAATAAATTGGATCACAGCATGAAGTATTTCTATAAGAATCTGCCCGATTAGTAAGACAAATGCATAACGTGTAAAGTTAAGAAAAACGGAATGCAAATTTCAAGTCAAATGTTTTTATATTTTATCATGAAATCACCATCCACCCACAGAAATTTGTTTGGTTTTAAACAAACTTCTGGATGAGCCTCGATGCTTTGTAAATGGCTATGGAAAGTTCTAGGCCTCATTACCGTTGAAAGTGTAACGTTAACCCCTAACATTAACGTTATTTTACTGAAGTAAAGTATTATGCAACAAAAACTATAAAAATGCTCACAGACCTATAAAATGACACAAATTACAGAAGAAATGTAAAAATAACTCACCTTACTTCAACTAGCCACGTGAAACTAGCCCTCCTCTGATCCAAAACGCGGGTAAGAGTGTCGTGTCCAATGGCGCATGCGCAATGCGCAGACTTGAATGCACTAAAGTTTTTCATTAAAATTTACTTGGTATTTTTAGGACTATGTGCATTGACTATAAAACAGTTAAATAATACAAGAAAATATCTAATAAAACTTACTAGTCCCACACAGTTCATTTTGTACATGAAACAAATGTGTATTTATTTACAATTCTAATTAGAAAAATCAATTATTCAATAAATGTTAATATTACTACACTGTAAAAAATTTTACTTGAAAAAAAATTTCATTTTACTTGAAAAAAGCTTGGAAAGTTTTTTCACTCAGAAAAGGCTAGTAAGTTTACAAACATTTGCCAAGTAAAAGCCTAAATATAATTATTAGTAAGTTTAAGTAAACATTTTAAAGGAATTCCCAGTTAATTTTATTGACTCTTTGTTTGTAAATATTACTTAAGTAATGCTTTTAAATATATTATGATTTATTGCATTTTTTTTTACACAAGAGGCCTAGTTATCTTTTTAGTTATCCTGAGTAACCTTTACTTTAAATATTCTTTAGACATAACCTAGCATAATTTGTGATGTATTATAACTGATGTCTTCAATAAAAAAAAAACACTGACAGACATTTTCCTTTAGTACTTTTATTAAACTCCTGAAAAACAATTAAACAGAAGAAATGATAAACCAAATGGACAAACAGTCCATGTGAAACAGTACATTACAAACTTCACATTTATCTTAACAAATCTTTTGAGGACATTCTCACTTGCAAAACAATGAGCAAATACAAAAAGTCTGAGTGCCAAACAAAATGGCCAGCTAGCAGACTTTCATTAATAGCTTTCTCTGCAAAGAGCTAACTTTTGGAGAAAATTTCAAAGCATCCAGTCCAAGAAAGATTTTCTGAAACACTTCAAATGTCTTTTAGCTTTGTAGGATAGCTTACATTTGCACAAAGGCAGGCATTTGTGAGATTCTTGCATACCGACAGTACCTCAGTTCCCTCAATGACGATGATGACGTCAGCGGTGTTGGCATCTTCCTCTCCTGTGGTGCTGCCCAGTACAATGATCTTCATTACATGATTGGTGAAGCTATTTTCAATCATGTCTCTTCTGACATCCTGTCAAATACACAAATGAGTGAAAAAGTGGTTACAATACTGTACAGTAAGTTAACGTGACTACATTGGTTCAACCTTAATGTTGTGAAGCGACGAGAATACTTTTTGTGAGCAAAAACAAAACTATAAATAACGACCGTAGTGAAACTGTGTTTACATCCTAACGCCGATTCAGTATTGGCCGAAGCTGAACAAGTGAGCACCACGACGCATGGGTGTGATGCTGACACAGGAGCTGGCCAATAAAATGAGCCGCTAGCCACTACGTTCACTATGTCAACTGCATATGACAACAGTTCAAATTGTTGAATGAAGTCATTATTTTTGTTTTGTTTTTGTGCACAAAAAGTATTCTCGTCGCGTCACAACATTAAGGTTGAACCACTGCAGCCACATTCTCTATTTTAACAATGTTTTTACTACCTTTCTGGACCTCAAAAGGTGCAATGTCGTTGCTGCCTATGTGTGGATCAGAAGCCATTTGATTTCACCAAAAATGTCTTAATTTGTGTTCTGAAGATGAACAAAGGTCTTATGGGTTTGAAATGGCATGAGGGAGAGTAATAAATGACACAAATTTCATTTTTGGCTGAACTAACCTTTTAAAGCAGTTTTTGGCCTAGGTACACTTGATATAGTTCTTAAGGTAACTTTGCATGTAAGTTTTTTAAGCATTTTGGAGATATTGCCACAGTTTTTCTTGATTTAGGCTGTCTCAATTTTATCTCTTTCTTTGTGTTATAATAGACTCAATGAAATGTGAGATCAGAACTTCTGTGCAGCACCAACTGTACAATATGACTCCCTGTGCATACAAAAATCTCACTTGAATATTACAAATAATGGCAACATGAATGTTTAGGAATGTAAACCGATATTTCATGACAAACTACAGCAAAAAGTAAAAAAAAAACTTTTAGTACGAAAATACTAATGTGCCTTAGACTTTTGCAGTACTGTACACATACAAAGTCAAAACGAAATTTGAAATTATCTAATAATGTACCTGGTAGGCTTCAATTAGCTCCTCAGATGATTCTCCCAGGTAGGAAAGCAGGCACCGAATCACAGCATCTCTCTTATCTTCAACTTGCTGTTAAAACAAAAGAAAATTGCAGCGAACATTAACAGTGTACAACTCCAACAAAATATCTATAAAGTCAGGAAGCAACAGGATATCAAATGTGTAATATATACATTTACCAGGCAGAGTGAATCTAGCATACTTCTAATTTTTATGCCTGCATCCCCACCCTTCATTTTAAACAAATCCAGGAGCTTTGGAGTGTAGAGGTCCAGTTTTTGCAGAAAGGTTGGCTCCAGGGGAAACAAAAGACAAAAGAGGACAAAAGAGCTGGCCATCTCTCCTTAAAATCTTATATGAAACGACGGAAAAAATCACCTGAGACATATGCTACCGTTAGCAACAAGCACATGTACATACATACACGCTTATATGAACCGACGAAAAATATCACCTGAGACATATGCTAGCGTTAGCGACAAGCACGTGTACATGCATACACGCTTATATGAACAAACAGAAAAAAAAACTTATGCAAGCGAAATACAATCGTTGTAACTGGGAACATATAACACTGGCTAACGTTATTAAATGTGACCTGACAGAAATAGCTCATGTTACTGTGAACGGACAGAAAATGAGAAAAAGAAAACTAGCATCAATCGTCACATTTACACTAAGTTAACTTATTAACATTTAACTAACATCGTTTTTAGGGTAATCATTTATTGTCATAAAGACTTGTATATATTAGAGTATTTACACCCACCGTTTGAAAGTGCTTTAAAAAATCCATTTTCCAGACATTTACCTCTGCATGGGGCACAGTTTGCGGGCCGAGGGCCAGACAGCACCTTGTCACATTGACCTGTTTCAGGCCCCGCCCCTCCCCGGGAATCGGGTATCGGGTATCTGGTATCATTCTGGGTTCATATCATATCATATGACTTCCGAGGCTGTAACGTAACATGTCCAATTTCTAATTAGGAAACTTGAATTTATAATTCAGGGAGCATGAGGAGGCACAATTACTTATTCACACAGATGGATAAACACATGGATGTTTGTGCAAATCGGTTCTTTAGCAAACTTTTAACAGTTTACGACTTAACTCTTTAGCCACCAGACTGCAGACAGCTTAAGAGCTCTATAATTTTCTGCAAACATAGCTAAATTGACCAATAAACAAATATTTAATTAACTTACCGTGTAGGTGGCTTAGTGTTTAGCACGTTCGCCTCACACCTCCAGGCTCGGGGTTCGATTCCCGCCTCCACCATCCTGCCTTGATGCCCGATGACGCCTGAGATAGGCACAGGCTCCCCGTGACCCGAGGTAGTTCGGATAAGCGGTAGAAGATGAATGAATGAACTTACCGTGTAATAATCACATCAGGCTTCGAGACGAATTTCCGTTGCACTCCTCTGCCTCTGCGTCCCACATCGCAACCAAGAACGCATGCGCATAGATTGCCTGGCTTTTTTGAGTAAGTTTTACTTGGTTTTGTCATTTTTTGCATTAATTCATTAGATGACAAAACACTAAGTACATATTACTTAGGCAGTTCCATTTGAATTTACCTATGTATTTAAGCACAATAAATGAAAGCAAAATCTCAAGTAGCTTATTGAATTAAACGTGACATTTTGAAGTAAAAAGACAAAATAGTATTTGTTTGTAAAATTTACTTAAATGATACTTTAAGCAATCTTTATTTACAAGTTCAAGTTTACAAGTTTTTTTACAGTGTATGTAGAAATTATTAGGGTTAATCTAATATATTTTACTACACCAAAAAGTTTGTTTTTTCAGTGCAGGATGAAATACTGCTTCCAAAACTCTTAGTCATGATCAATCTTGGATATTTTCCTGTTGGACCATTACGGGGTGTTCCGACAGTTGTGTCTTGTGCTATGTGTTTTTGTTCACATGTTGCGTTCACGTGTCTGCCCTGCCCTAGTCTTATCTCCGTCCCACTTCTGACAGCTAATTTCCCAACTAGTTCCTAACACATATAGTAACTGTTTAACTACAACATCTGACGGATGTCCTGAGATCCTTGAGATGATCCGGGCTCTTAACAAACCCAAAGTACTGTGCACTCGGGAGAGATGAAGTATTTTATCTGGTCTTTTACTTGGGCCATGAACAGGAGCATCCACAAATTGATAAGACAGCAGTGATTGCAGCCTGTCTGAGGCTTCAGACCAGTTCTTTTGTCTAGCTGGCTTTTATCGAATGTTTTTGGACATTTTTGGGAGTGCCCCGTGATAGAAATCAGCCATAATCTCTAGGTAAGGCTGATTAAGTACAGCATGATTGAGACAAATTGTCTGGTCATCAAGTAGGTGTAGCTCTACTACTACATGCTGGGTGAATCGAGTGTCTTGTTTAAAGGGAACAGATGACAGCATCCATACATTTACAACACACTTTATGTTGTGTAGCTGATCCTATTTAGGATCTTTAACAATAGACACATTGTTTTTGTACTTTGTTAACATTGACTTTCATTAACATTAAAAAATTTACTATTGTAGCTAGTGTTAAATCTGCATAGTTCATTTTCAATCAATTTAATCAAATTCATTACCTGTAAATATATAAAGACTCTGTACAATAGATAGGTGTTTAGGAGTTTTATGTTTATGAAGTTATACTGCAGTAACATTTATATGTGAACTGGTCTTTAGTGGAATGCTTCAGATGGAAAGACAGCATCTGTCATTCTTACAGATTTATACAAGCATATGTCACTTTTACATGCAGATTTCTGTGAAATTTTTACTTTTTCATAGGCAATAATTTTATGAAAATACTTTTAATATATTACATTATATATATATAATTAAGCAACTAAGCGATTTCTGAGTTTTATAACCTGTGAATATTTGATATTGCAAACACAGAGAGAGAGAAAAAGAGAAAGTATCAGGACTGAGCCCAGACTTTGGCCACATGCTTCTGTTCTATGTTCACGTGTCTGCCCCGCCCTTGTCTCTTCCTCCCTGCCTCTGCACACCTGTTCCTCACGTGTTTAATTGTCATGTGTATTTAACCGTATCCTTGTTGTCTGTCGTCCTATGTCATTGTCGCGATGCAGGGCAAAGGCAAATGAGGATCCAAGTGCAGTTTAGACTTTTACTAAACCAAGACAAAAAACAGGCAAACAAACGGGCAGGCAAAACAGGGCAGAATACTGGGCACACAGGAAACGGGAACATCAACACCAACATACAACAACGACCAACACCAGGGAAGTGAACAAACAGGGTAGATATAGCAAGCAGGAACCAATCACCAAGCAAAAACAATCAGTGACTAACATGATACACCTGGGGGGGAGATAGAGTGCAATTAGTGTCCATGGTAACCAATGAGTGGGCGGAGCAAACAATTAACAGCACGGCAGACAGCAGACAGAAACAGGGCAAAACACAGACAGACTCATTACAGACATCTTGTATTTTTATTTAATGAACCCTGTTTATTTTATGCTATCCTGGATTTGTGTCTGTTTTTATCCCTGCGTCGCTGACAGAAAGAGAGAGAGAGAGAGAGAGAGAGAGAGAGAGAGAGAGAGAGAGAGAGCAAAAAATAACATGGTGCTTTGTCTTCAGTTTTAAAGAAATTTACAGACCTTTGTAAGTGCAATTCCTATAGTATAACAATACTGTGTGTTAGTTTTTGTACAGTGCAGCTGGGTATCCTGTCACTGTGGGCTTCAGAGCACAGTAATATAGAGCAGAGTCTGATACAGCAGCAGAGGAGATGATCAGATACACTTGTTTATCATTTTTATCAACTTTAGCATCCAGACCCGGTGGAAGAGGGTTACTTTTATCTCCATTTGGATAGATGTAAAGAAGAAGCTCAGGATTAGATTTAGGATATTGTCTGTACCAGAACAGATTGTCTACAGCACCACTGAAGTCTTTGTAGCTGCAGGACAGAGTAACATCATCACCTTCATCTACAACTTTATGAGTGAAAAGTGACTTTATTGGATCTGCCATGGAGTCACCTGTCATAGAGAAGAGAACATAATATTATTAGCCTTTACATGATCAAGACAAAGTTAAAGAATTCAGACTCACATTCTGAGTTTTTCACTCACTACTATTTACCATTACCACTAATGTTTCTGAATGTAAATGTGAACTCACTTAGTGAAAGCCACAGGCACATCAGTATAACAGTGAACATGATGAATGGTGATGAATGGTGTTGCCAAATGAAAAGGTCTCTCTGTACTCTATTATGTGAACATCATAAAGGTTTATGAAGCTCCACCCCACAGCATCACATGACACCTCCTGATCTTTTGACAGTTTCTTAACTTGCTGCAGTTCACCTAGTCACCTACAAAACAACTGATATATTCACAATAATCTATAAAAAGTCATAAAATATTTTTACAATGTCTCACCTGCTTCACTTTTTTAATTAAAATGGACTTGAATAATAATAATAATAATAATAATAATAATAATTTAAGTTTAATAATTTATTTCCACATCGACAACTCTTCTAAAATGCATAAATTCATGTGAAGATCATAGTCTGAATATACATATAGACATACATCATACAGATCAAGTGATATAACAATAATAAAAAAAATCATTTTGAAAAAATAAATTGCATAGCAGGTTGCCGGACAGCATTCTGAATGGAACCCGAGCAGCATCTTCACTTTCTTCAAATTTGGAGCCATGCATCCATTAGAACAGATAAAAGAGATCCTGCTCTCTGTCAACCTTAGTGCTGAGCAAAGTCGTCCACAGGACCAGAAATGAAGCGGTGTCTCTAACTGGAACAGAAATGGAGAGATGACCCTGGGGTATTGCGGCTGGGAAGTGCACATTGGACAAAAACTGCCACTTTGATGGTCTCCCTAGATGTCCTCACCATAATTCCAGGGAATTGAAAGTTCAAAATGGGTCATGAACACATAAAAAAACACAGGGCAGGGTTCCCCAGTGCTGCTAAACCTGTTGTAAACATATTGTATATTCTACAGTACATGTGCAAAAATACAGGAATGAACACTTTATATAATAGCAGCAGTTATATGAGGAAGTGTAATGAGTGAGAGAGAGAAAGAGAGCGAACAAAAATAACAGGGTTCCTCATCTCCAGAAATTAAAGGAAATAATTTACAGACATTTATCAATTCCTATAGTATGACAATGACAGTTTCTTGACAGTTTCTTGACTTGCTGCAGTCCACCTAATCGCCTACAAAACACGTGATATATACATAATATTATATTTATCTTTTTAAATCTTTAGAAAAATCACCATTTTGGTTCTAAAATATATACAGAGATTGTGTATTACATAATTTTTTTAATTGAAATGGACTTGGATATCATATTTTTTTTCATCTGAAGTCTTTTCATTTAACTACACACCCAAATAATAATAATAATAATAATAATAATAATAATAATAATAATAATAATCAGGTTATTGCCACATAAACAGTGCTTCTAAAATGCATTAATTCATTTGAAAATCATACTCTGAATATACAGATAGATATACAATATACAGATCAAGTGATATAACCATAATAATATTTTGAAAAATAAAAAATCCACATTTTCATTCCAAAAGATATAGAATGTATCTTGCAAAACTTGTCATCCTCTCGAATTTTTTGTTTTTTGACTGAAATTTATATATATATTGAATCTACATGGTGAATCTACAGAAATAAATAAATAATTAAATAAAATTATTACTTGGGTAAAAAAAAACATTAAAATTCTGTTGTTAAATCTCTCACTTGGTTCTTTTAAATAAGGCCCATGGTTACAGGGAGAAATTATCTAAGTAGTTGTCTGGCTTTATGACTTGATTTTGCCCCCTAGTGGAGAAAAAGAGAATATTACCTTTTGTTCTTTTTCCCTTTAATTGCCTCTGAATATGAATTTTATTGAAGAAATTATAGTTATAGTTAGTCTGCTAATAAAATGTGATATTTTATTTCACCCTATTACAGCCAAACGAGGTCCTTTGCAAAGCCAAAATATTCTGAACCACTCTTCCATTAGAACAGACAAAAAGGATCCTGCTCTATGCCAAACATAGTGAAGCTTCTTCAGCTGGAACAGAAGCTGAGAGACGACCCTGGGGGATTGGGGCTGGGAAGTCCACATTGGACAAAAACACCATATTGATGGTCTCCCCGCACACCCTCACCACAGTCCCAGGCAATTGGCAGTTCAAAACAGGTCATAAACACATAAAAATAACACTTCTCAGGCGTTCCTGCTGGGTCTCCAAAAGATTAGTCATTCTGTCATGTTTTCATGGAAACACCACCAAACAGATGCAAATGCTGCACCAAATTCTTTGGATCTTTGCTTTAATTTACCATAAAACACTTAACATGACAAAACTTTAGCATAATGCAAAATAAACAAAAAAGTTTATAACATATAATATATATATATCCACATTTTTATTCCAAAATATATAGAATGTGTCTTGAATAATTTGTGATCCTCTCAAACTCTTTGTTTTTGGACTGAAATGTATATTATATTGAATCTACATCATAAATCTACAAAAATAAATAAATAAATAAATACAAATATTACTAGGGAAAAAACATTAAAATTCTGTTGTTAAATCACTCACTTGGTTCTTTTACACAAGGGACATGTTTACAGAGAGAAATTATCACAGTAGTTATCAGACTTTATTGCTTTATGTTGCCCCCTAGTGGAGAAAAATAATAATTGCCGCCAATATAATTTGTAATTATAATTTGTGGGCTATTCTATTTTTTTTAAAGGATAAAACTACATGAAGTTCTTAAATCACCTTAAATATATCTTAGAGGTAAAACAAAAGATTTTACCTCATGAAAAAATGCCTAATACATATACAGTTATTCCCAGTTTATTTCCCTGAATGTTTAATATGACTCCTCTATAGTCATATTTATATACATATACTTATAAATATAGAAATTTATTTATTGGGATTTTATGAAATAGACCGAAAGAAAGTGGCCCATAATTGTGAAGTGGAATGAAAATAATAAATGGTGTCAATTTTTTTTTTCAAATAAATATCTGAAAAGTGTGATGTGCATTTGTATTATATATATATTCATTTAAATCATTAGAAAACCATTTTGATTTGTCTTATATCATTTTTCATCTGCTCCACTTTTTGATTAAATGTGTATATATATATATATATATATATATATATATATATATATATATATATATATATATATATATATATATACATGTATAATGTATAATCATGAATCTCCAAAAGGTCTCAGTTTATTGCAACATTAACAACTCTTCTAAAATGCATAAATACATGTGGAAATCATACTCTATATGTACAGATAGATATATAACATACAGCTCAAGTTATATAACCAAAATCCACATTTTCGTTCCAAAATATTATCAGGATCCAGCCCGGACTTTTGCTTTTGTTTATGTTCTGTGTTCAAGTGTCTTCCCTGCCCTTGTCTATTCCTCCCTGCCACTGCACACTTGTTCCTGATGTGTTAATTGTCATGTGTTTTTAGCCGTGCCACATTGCCTATCGTCGTTTGTCATGTTATTTGTTATTCGTTATATTACCACTAATGTTTCTGAATTTAAATGTCACTCAAAACTCACTTAGTGAAAGCCACAGGCACATCAGTATAACAGTGAACATGATGAATGGTGTTGCCAAATGAAAAGGTCTCTCTGTACTCTATTATGTGAACATCATAAAGGTTCATGAAGCTCCACCCCACAGCATCACATGACACCTCCTGTTCTTCTGACAATTTCTTGACTTGCTGCAGTTCACCTAGTCACTTACAAAACAAGTGATATATCCATTATATGATATATATATATATATATATATATATATATATATATATATATATATATATATATATATATATAAGAATTATATACAGAGATTGTCTTAAATAATTTTTCATCTATATATGAATCTCCAAAATCTAAAATCATACTCTGAATATAGTTATATATACACAACATAAACATCAAGTGATATAAGCATAATAAATTATCATTTTGAAAACAAATCCACATTTTCATTTCAAAATATATAGAATGTGTCTTGCATAATTGTCATCCTCTCTAACTTTTTCTTTTAACTGAAATTGATATAATCTTGAATCTACATCATGAATCTACAGAAATAAATGAGTCAATTAATAAATAAAATTATTACTAGGGGAAAAAACATTAAAATTCTCTAGTTAAATACCTAACTTTGTTCTTTTAATAAAGGGACATGGTTACAGAGAGAAATGATCACAGTAGTTGTCACACTTTATGGGTTTATGTTGCCCCCTAGTGGAGAAAGAGATTATTACCTTTACCTATTACATTTTCTTCTTTTATTTGCCTCCAAATATGATTTTTAGTTAAGAAATTATAATTATAATTATAATTTGTGGGCTAATAAAAGGTGAATTTCTATTTCACCCTACTGCAGCCGAATGAATTCCTTAGCAAAGCCAAACAGACCAAATGACCTCCTCCACCAAGCCAGAGGACAGAGTGACATCCAAGAAGCGCATAGCAGCTTGTTGAACAGCGTCCTCCATGAACCCAAGTGGAACGGCATCTTCAGCTGGGAAATATTCTAAGCCACGCTTCCATTAGAACAGATAAAAAGGATCCTGCACTCTGTTAAACATAGTGCTGAGTAAAGTCCTCCAGAGAACCAGAAGTGAAGCTTCTCCAGCAGGAACAGAAACAGAGAGACGACCCTGAGGGATTGGGGCTGGGAAGTCCACATTGGACAAAAAAACGCCACATTAATGGTCTCCACACACGTCCTGAGATTTCTGAGAAATTTGAACTTTTTCATAGACAATTATTTAATAAATACTGTTAAGATATTACATATATAATTATGCAACTCAGTTATGTCTGAGTCTTGTGACATGCCTGTGAATATCTGATATCTCAAACAGAGAGAGAGAGAGAGAGAGAGAGAGAGAGCAAGCAAAAATAACAGGGCTTCTCATCTCCTGTGTTAAAAGGATGAAATTTACAGACCTCTGGCAATTCCTATACTATAAAAAAAACCTGTGTGTTAGTTTTTGTACAGTGCAGCTGGGTATCCTGTCACTGTGGGCTTCAGAGCACAGTAATATAGAGCAGAGTCTGATACAGCAGCAGAGGAGATGATCAGATACACTTGTTTATCATTTTTATCAACTTTAGCATCCAGATGCGGTGGAAGAGGGTTACTTTTAACTCCACTTGGATAGATGTAAAGAAGGAATTCTGGTCTATATTTAGGATATTGTCTGTACCAGAACAGATTGTCTACAGCACCACTGAAGTCTTTGTAGCTGCAGGACAGAGTAACATCATCACCTTCATCTACAACTTTATGAGTGAAAAGTGGCTTTATTTGATCTGCCATGGAGTCACCTGTCATAGAGAAGAGAACATAATATTATTAGTCTTTACATGATCAAGACAAAGTTAAATAACTCACTCACATTCTGATTTTATCACTCACTACTATTTACCATTACCACTAATGTTTCTGAATTTAAATGTGAACTCACTTAGTGAAAGCCACAGGCACATCAGTATAACGGTGAACATGATGAATGGTGATGAATGGTGTTGCCAAATGAAAAGGTCTCTCTGTATTATATGAACATCATAAAGGTTCATGAAGCTCCACCCCACAGCATCTGTGACTCCTCCTGTTCTTCGACTCGCTTCAGTCCACCTAGTCACCTATAAAACAAGTGATATATCCACAATAATATAAAAAAAAAATGACAATGACAATTCCACAGAGAGCTTACTCAATCAGGGAGTTTTTGTAGCATTTTCTGATTCCCCTTTTGATGTATGGCATAGCATTGTTGCAAACTGTCAGAAAATCACTGAATTGCCTCATTTTATCTGACTCCCTAGATCCAATCGTGGGCCAGTTATTCAGTATATATAGTATTCAATAACTCCCATGCCTGTTCATAGGCTTTATCATAATTTCTGAAGAAGCTTCCTTCCAATACACATTTTACTTCACCATGTCTGTTTGTTTTTTATTTCTTTAGGAGAAACAAGAGAACAATTGGCAACCTCACTGCCTGTTCTTCTACATTCTTCACTAGCCTCACTAGAATCAGCTTCAGAGTATGCTTTAAGCTTTGCGGTTATTAATTGCGGGTCCTGTTTTTGTGCAGCAATAGCCTCTTCCATCATAATTTCAGCCTGTTTTGCTGCGAGCTGTGCTTCACACTCCGCTCTCTTTGCTGCAATGCTTAGCTGTTCTGACATACATTTAGATTGGTTGCTTTGCACAGTAAATTTCGAACATTGGTCAAACTCTTTATCCAGCACCGTATGAATTCTGGCATTTTCTGCTTTAGCATCAAAATTTTCTAATCCAACTTCATCCATTAATGTCAGCATCCAGCCCGGACTTTGGCTATGTGAGCTTATTTATGTTCTGTGTTCACGTTTCTGCCCCACCCTTGTCTCTTCCTCCCTGCCTCTGCACACCTGTTCCTTATGTCTAATTGTCTTGTGCATTTAACCGTGCCGCGTTGCCTATAGCGGTGTGGAATCCTTGTCGTTTTTTTTTTTTTTTTGTCATGTTGTTTGTCAAGTCCTTGTCCCTGTTTTGTGTGTTTTTTTAAGTTAATAAATCCATTTATTTTTATGTTACCCTGCATTTTGGTCTGTTTTTATCCCCGCGCCCCTGATCAAATGAGTTTACATTTAAATGCATAATAAGTGTTACATTTATTTTTCTAATATTCATTAAATAGTGTTCATTAAATAGTGTTAATAATTTCCAATTCGTATTTTACATAAAACAAGCGTTTAATTTAGCGTGTTTACTGGATTAATTATTAGTGATGGTGAAGTGAAGCTTTATTAAAGCAGTGAAGCTTTCAACCCAATTGTATCGGGGAAAAGGTTCATTACTCGAATGAACTTTCAAATCAGAGCTCGATGAGGACCTCTGCTGGTGAAAGCTCTATCACAGAATGTTCCACAACCAAACAACGTATTAATTTTAGAAGCAAAAAGTAATGAATTGACAAATTAAGGATAGATTAATAAATAAATGAATCAATATATTAAATGCATGACCAAAGCATGTTCCATTGCATACGCATGGTAACTCCAAA
Source organism: Tachysurus vachellii (assembly GCF_030014155.1). NCBI lineage: Eukaryota > Metazoa > Chordata > Actinopteri > Siluriformes > Bagridae > Tachysurus > Tachysurus vachellii. The sequence goes on from NC_083466.1 coordinate 4,474,902, forward strand.
CAAAAATGTAATAAAGATCACTTTTTGTATGGTGAATGTGGACATTTTGACTGTTTTTAGAAAAAAATCAATCTTATGAATGTTGAAGGTACATAAGTGCAGACACACTTTTACACGATTATAAATCTGCCTTACAGACTACTGTACTGTAGGCTAGATGGATGCTTTGTGCTTAATTATGTTTTATTAACAATCAGCAGTCAGCAATCAGGTGTCCACCTGTTCAGCATGACTATATAGACACACAGTCTTATTTGTAAGTGTGAGCTCGTGAAAGGGACATTGTAAGTGTTCTTGAATGAGTGACATGGATGATGTATTATTATTATAGGCCAGCTGCTGGGAGCAAAACCAAACACTGGACCTAAAAACAGATTAGGGTTAGACCTTGTCTCAAAAGTATAAAGTGTGAACCATTTAAAAAAAAGATCATGGTATTAAGCGGTGCACAAAAGGCTTTTCTTGCATTCCTATATTTTTTCAACTTATTACTACCATCCATTAAATATATATATGACAAAATATACGACATGAAATGTTACACTGAATCGTATATCTGTCATACCTTTTCATACTGTATCATACTTATATAAAAACCACACTATATATACCCTTATTCAGTTATATATACATATTACTACACCTTCTGTATAACCTTATACCCTTATTTATTACACTGCCACTTGTAAATAAGCTATCTATGCACTTCTTGTTAGATGCTAACTGCATTTCATTGGCTCTGTACATGTACCTTGCACAATGACAATAAAGTTGAATCTAATCTAATCTAATCTAATCTAATAATTGCCCAATAATGAGTGAGATTTAAGTTATAAATATAGGCTTCACAACAAAACCATATACATCCACCTTATTGGGCGAAATCAAATGAAAGTGTTCCCACATTACACTCCAATACAACACACGAGGGCGCGCCGTGTGTCGCGCGCGATTTAAAACCTTTGAATCAGATAACATAGCAGTCACATGGGTGTGTGAAATGAAGCTTCGGACATCATTGGTCACGTGATTTTGCCAGAACGAATCAAGCTTCGATACAAAGCTTCAATGAAAATCGGTTCTTTTTTTGACACACGCCTCGGAGCTTCGGTGTCACTGGTAACATCACTATTAATTATCATTAGTTGACGTACCTGTGTGATGACGTCATCGCATGCGTCACTAGGTGATGCGCCCCGAGATCCACTTTATTCTTTGTTTTTGTTATGTATACATTCATGTTCATTCTTAGTTAATACACCATCATGGAAGCCATCACTGCAGCGCTCTCTGTGTCATCATTGTTTCATTAATTAATCCTTTCGGTACTTCATTAACAGGTAGTTGTAGATTAAGACACTTTTATGTAGAAACGAACACTATTTAATGCAATATAATCGATTTGAGTGTGTTAAACTGTTTATATTACTGTATTGATATTGTGTCATGAGCTAGCAGGCCTGAGCACATGTTTAGTATGAGTACCTCGCGGTCAACGTGAGAGACACTATCTGTTATAAATACTTATAATATTGGTTATTGAAAGTATAATTATATTGTTATATTGTTTCAGATGATTTGATTGTTTTATTTCAATTTAAGAGGAAATTGCAAAGAACATGTGATGCAAAGAAAGTGTTAAGTCACTTCTGTTTATATTCTGGTCACTACAGTGAAAAAACAGTGATACAAACATGTATTGATACTGTCATATAATAGGTTTTTGTTATGTATACATTCATGTTCATTCTTAGTTAATACACCATCACGGAAGCCATCACTGCAGCGCTCTCTGTGTCATCATTGTTTCATTAATTAATCCTTTCGGTACTTCATTAACAGGTACTACACCCGCAACTGTTCCGGTGGGGGACGTTGCTTCACTTCCTGGTTTCCCGTGGAGAACGCCACCCTCACTTACTTCCGCTGGGGGTGTTGCAGGCTCGTATTTTGCCCCATGGATATTTTTGTTTAATTCTTTTGCTCCGTGGACCTCCCTCCCATTCTTGCACACCTGTTCCTTATGTCTAATTGTCTTGTGTATTTAACCATGCGAATCCTCGGCATGTGTCACATCCGGTTTTGTCTGTGTCCCTGTTTTGTGTTTTATTTATTACATCAGTTTATTTTTACGCCATCCTGCATTTGGGTCTGTTTTTATCCACGCTGACAATTAAGTGCTGTTACTGCTGTACAGGAATCCATTCATCTTCTAATTTCAGTAGAATGTGCTGTTTGAGATGAAATGTTTTTTACATCTCCTTTACTTGTGTCTCTAACCATTCTACTGCATCCATCATTTTACTTAAGTCTTCATCAGAGCACTCATTCTTTAATTTGATACCTGAATCTCTGACTTGATCTATCCAGTTTTCATACAGCTTGATCCATTTATTCTCATTCTGAGAAAACTCTTTTTGCTGGAACTCCAGCATCATGTGCGTTAATTTCCTTTCTCTTGAAGACTTTCTTGGTTCTTTTTTAGAAGAAATAGAAATAGAACCTTTCACTACTTCCTGCATTCTTTCCAATTCTGCCTGACTGGACTCCATTTGCTCATCCTGTAATGTTGCTTCATTAACTGACATACCCTTTGAGACAAAAGTGCAATTTAGCAGAAATATTATAGTAATTATTTACTCAAAAACCCTTAATGCACTTCTCTTATATACTGTACATATATATTACCTCAAATTACCATTAGAGAACTCAAAATCACTGGCAAGGCAAGTACAACAATTAAATTGCAAGATGATAAAGATAGTTTGTGTGACTATAATAATAATAATTGAAATAAACAGTAAACTTATAACTGAATGAAATATTTCCTTTTTATCAAAGTCCTCTTTTTAATGTTCATAAATTTGTAAAGGTAGCACAGTCAAAACTGATGTTTATATGGTTGCATTCTAAGTAAAGCAAATATGCACTCTGAAGTCTTGTCTGAAGATTTTGCAGCACTGTAGTCCATGCAAGTGAACGCGGCCCTTTCTTGGTAAGACTCGGTAATGTCTTCCATGATGCCAGAAGCCAAAACTCCTGTCTTCTGCCAATCAGCAAACCGAAGCTCCGCCCACACCAGAGATCTCTTTTCTCTTGGAACTGTAGTTCTGAAGACACCATGAAAACTACAAAAATAAAGACAAATAATACTCAAACTCATATCTCTCAGTCATCCACATCATTACATATTGTTAAAAATAAAGTGAAAGAAAATACATTATGTGTGTGAAGGCACATAAAAACACCAACACAAAATACCATAACAAGAAAGAAACAAACAAATACTGTGTGCACCTCTTGAACCATATGCAGAGCTTATAAGTTTTTAAGAAGCCGTCTTAAGAACATCACTGCTTGTTCACGTCCATATTGCTCTCTGACCCACAGATCTATGTTCCCACTTTCGTCTCTTCCAGAGTCACGTGAAGCATTATGTTTCAAGCGTGAGCTCATGATAGCCTTCAGCTCCTTAGAAGGCCCTGAGACATACTCACAGAGCAACATCCCTTTAGACTATTGTGACCGCCAAGAGATCTTCAGCCTCATCCTGTCTTCTGTCTGCACCATAGATTGACGTGCCTGGCCCCTGGGGTCAAGTTTACCATTGTTCCTAAACAACAAGCCATTGAAGAATGCTTTAAGGAGGCACTTCAACAGGGATACATCTGGCCACCCACCTCCCTAGCATTTGAAGGCTTTTTCTTGGTGGGCAAGAAAGATGACCATGCATTGATTATTAAAGCCTTGAACAGTCTTCCATCCCCTCCCACTCATCCCAGCTGCACTAGAAAGGCTCCAAATAGCAAAAATATTCACAAAGCTGGTCCAACACAGTGCATACAACTTGTTTCATGAGTGAAAAAAAGCCTTCAGCATCTTTAGTGCCTACTCAGAACGCCCTCAGTTTTCCATTGTTTGATCAGTGACATGCTGAGAAAGATGCTGTGACGGTGTGGTTCAGCATACATCTATGTCTTCTGTCTGTGCCATAGATTGGCTACCAGGTGCCTTGCTCCCTGGGGTCAAGTTTACCCCTTTTCCTTAGCTGAACAACAAGCCATTGAAGAATACTTTAAGGAGGCAGTGACACAGTGCTTCACCCAGTCCAACACTCTTTATGTTGTGTAGCTGATCATATTCAGGATCTTTAACCTTAGACACCTTGTTTTAGTACTTTGTTAACATTCACATTCATCGACATTAATACTGTTATTATTGTAGCTAGAATTAAATCTGCATTGTCCGTTTTCTGTTATTTCAATTTCATTAAATTTGGTACCTGTAAATGTACAAAGACTGTATAACAGTGAGGTGTAAGTGTTAGTTTTTGTACAGTGCAGCTGGATTTCCTGTCACTGTGGGCCTCAGAGCACAGTAGTATAGAGCAGAGTCTGATACAACAGCAGAGGAGATGATCAGATCCACACGTTTATCATTTTTATCAACTTTAGCATCCAGACGTGGTGGAAGAGGGTTACTTTTATCCCCACTTGGAAAGATGTAAAGAAGGAATTCTGGTCTATATTTAGGATATTGTCTGTACCACTGCAGATTCTGTACAGTATCACTGCTTTTATATCTGCAGGACAGAGTAACATCATCACCTTCATCTGCAAATTTATGAGTCAAAAGTGTCTCTATTGGATCTGCCATGGAGTCACCTGTCATAGAGAAGAGAACATAATATCATTAGTCTTTACATGATCAAGACAAAGTTAAATAATTCTGATTCTGATTTTTTCACTCACTACTATTTACCATTAACACTAATGTTTCTGAATGTAAATGTGAACTCACTTAGTGAAAGCCACAGACACATCAGTATAACAGTGAACATGATGAATGGTGATGAATGGTGTTGCCAAATGAAAAGTTCTCTCCGTACTCTATTAAGTGATCATCATAAAGCTTCATGAAGCTCCACCCCACAGCATCACATGACACCTCCTAGGTAGGGCCTGTTTCAGAAAGTAGGTTAAACCAACTCTGAGTGTAAACTTGAACTCTGAGTTGACAAACCCTGAGATGGGAAACAGAGTTTTCGGTTACAGAACAGCTGAAAAGAGTTAGTTTAATCAACTCTAAATTGACTGACTCTGAGTTAAGCGCATGCACCACAACTAAAAAAAGCCATTATCAATGGAGCGCAGATATAACAAGTCACCATGGCAACAGCGTCAGACAAAAGAAAAGTCTGCATATTTCTCACCAGCAGAACTGGAAGTGCTTATGCTAGCATATGGATAATTTGAACACACTTTAAAAAACAAAAAACAAAAAAAAAAGCAACACTGCTGTATAAAACAATAGTGGATTTAACATCAAATTTTAAAAGGTGTATATATATATATATATATATTAGGGCTGGTAAGCGATTAAAAATTTTAATCTAATTAATTACATGATGTGGCGATTAATTAACCTAATTAATCGCATTTAATTGCACATAAATATTAGTTGAGAATTTCTTGCAAAATGTCATTTAAAATGATTGTGTTTGAGGAAGATCGAACCAATATAACAAATAGCAGTTTTTTTTATTTAACACAAGCCTATCACTTAGGCTACAATGGTCATAACATTTTTTTTTATTATTGAATACAAGCTTATCACTTAGGCTACAATGGCCTATCACTTAGGCTTCACTTAGGCAAAGTAGCCTTAACAGCCTCTTCATTCCGTAAGAGACGTGTGATCATATCGAGTGATGAGTTCCACCTCGTTGAAACGTCCTGTATCAGTTGCTCTCTTTGTTGTCCGATTGCTGTTTGTTGCTGATGTAGCTCCTCTGTGTTAGCAGGGCTGTGCTTAAAATGTCCTACAATTTTGCGACACTTTGTCAATGCATCAACAAACCCACTGTCCGAAAGGCAAACAGTAATGGTCCTCTGCAATATGTGATCCGGGGATGTGATCAAACGGAAGTTTTCTTGCTGCTGCAACCATATTTCGAGCGTTGTCCGTTCCGATAGTTGTCAGTTTTTCTGTAATGTTCCACTTGTCTGCCACCGTTAGGAACTGTTCGGCACATGCATCAGAATAATGCCGTGTCTCTGTTTTAAGTACCGTTAACGCGAAGGACTGAAGTGTCCAGGTAACACCTAGATAGTTGTGATTACTGATTGAAGTCCAGTGGTCTCCGGTCAGAGCAACATATTGTGATTGAGTCAATTTTTCCTGTTTTGATAGATTTTCGGTGCCATACAGCTGATTTATTCTCGAAAGTACTGTACGTCTTGCCGGTAGTGTGTAGCTTGTATCGGAAGACGCAATTCGAAAAGCATCCATTAACCCCTTGTCTTCCACAATATTAACAGGCCTACAGTCCATTGCAATCCATTTAGATATTGCATTTGTTAGTGTTTCTGAGGACGACTTACTTAATTTGCGGCGATTTTCAGTCAGCGTGGTTTGGCGGAGCTTGCCTGCAGCATCCGGGGTTGTGCTAACTGCAGAGCTCGCAATATGTTTTGAGTTCAGGTGGTATTTCATGCTAGAACTACTTCGATGGTAGGCAAATTCCTTATTGCAGAGAACGCAAAGTACTTTGGTTTTATCAGTGGCTCCATTGGAAAGAGTTTTGAATTTAAATTTGCCCTTCAGAAAGCCAGGCAGATCTGTGTCGTTTGGCATCATGCTTGACTAACTCGCCACTACAGCTTATTGCAAGATGTGTAGTCGTTTGTACAGGTGTGGGGAGGGGCGGGGCGCGTTAAATGCGTTAAAAATATTAATGCGTTATTTTTTCTCATAATTAATTAATCTAATTAACGCGTTAAATTACCAGCCCTAATAAATATAATATATATATATATATATATATATATATATATATATATATATATATATATATATACGTGTATATATATATATATATATATATATATATATATATATATATATATATATATATATATAAAATATACCTTTTAAAAAGTATATTTCTAATGTAAACTTTTCCCTCTAGTTACACACTTTGGTTAATTCAAGGATAATTCATGCAATTATATATTGTTTATTTGAAAGCATTATAAGTGCAGTTTCTTGTCTCTCCTTATTGTTCAAGTGCTTGAGGTTGATTTGGGATTTAGAAAGTAATTAATAAGTAGGTACACCAAATTAGTAAGTAGACCAATGCTTTCTAGAGATAATAACGATTACATTAATCTAATTAGACTTGTTGAAGATGTAATTTGTATTTAGTAATTAAGTATTTTAGAGTAAATTCCCAACTGTTATAATATCAGAGGTGAAACCGGAAGAACAGTATTTTATCAGGAAACAACACAAAAATTGTCAGAAAGCACTTAAGAGCGAGGCACACTTTCCTGACCACTCTGCAAACAGTAGCCTTACTAATATGTTCTGTTATACACAAAACTACAATTCGCAAAGATACGTAAGGCAACACAAAGCATCTGCTCGGATGTAAGAGCACGGCCGCGATGGCTGATGTAAGAATGGATGAGATTATTTCAATTTCAATTCAATTCAATTTCAATTTCAAATCTTTATTTGTCCCGCAATGGGGCAATTAATTGTGCAACAGATAGTGTAACAAATCACACACAGTCACACACACACAACAACAATACAAAAGATTGCCTACTATGCAGGCATAATAAAATAAAATAATAAAAACAATAAACAGGCAGTAAAATAATAAAGTTATCTATATTCTTTGAAGAATTGAGAAGCAGAATGGCTGCAGGGACAAAGGAGTGTTTATATCTGTTGGTTCTGAATTTTGGGAGTTTAAAACGTAATCCTGATGGCAACATCTGAAATTCAGCCTGTAAGGGATGAGAATTATCTGACAAGATAGACTCAACCCTCCTTAACATCTGCTTCTGATAAAGTTCCTCCAGACCTTTTTGCCTGAGATTATGGATCTTATTGACTGTAAAGAAAAACGGTACCGCTCAAATAAAAATCCATAGGGATGTGACAAAAATCCACTCTGGGCTCAAACTAATTAATACAGACCCTTCATCAACAGGATCGTCCATAAAAGGACACAACACTTCATTCATTTTACATTTAGCAGACCCCCTTACCCAGAGTGACTTATATTTTGTTTCAATTTATACAACTGAGCAATTGAGGGTTAAGGGCCTTGCTCAGGGGCTCAGCAATAGAAGCTTGGTGGACCTGGGATTTGAACCCATGACCTTCTGCTCAGTAGTCCAACACCTTAACCACTGAGCTACCACATCCCACATTCCCTTTGCCGCTCTCTGCGTAACTGAAATGTGGGCAATGAATGAGGTGTTTAAACGTCGCTTCCTCTTTTAAAAAGTGGAGGAGACCGAAAGAAACTCTGGGTTTACTGAAGAAAACCTGCTCCTGACCAGGTTAGGTTCACAGAGTAAGTTACTATGGTAACTGACTCTGAGTATAAGTTACCTCTCTTTCAGAAATGGGCTTGACTTAACCTGCTTTCTCGGGTTTAACTTACCTCCCTTTCTGAAACGGAAAACCCAGAGTTTCCCTCATTTCAGGGTTAACATACTCAGAGTTTTCACTTAACCCGCTTTCTGAAACAGGCCCCTGATCTTCTGACAGTGTCTTGTTTTGTCTTGCTTGAGACTATCATTCTCTATATATACAGAGAGATATACAACATACAGATTAAGTAATATAACCAAATTCACATTTTCATTCCAAAATATATAGAATGTGTCTTGCATAATTTGTCATCCTCTCGAACGTTTTGTTTTTAGACTGAAATTTATATAAACTTGAATCTACATCATGAATCCACAACAATAAATAAATAATAAATTAGTTACTAAAATTAATAATATGGGAAAAACATTAAAATTCTGTTGTTAAATCCCTAACTTAATTCTTTTAAATAAGGGACATGGTTACACAGAGAAATCACAGTAGTTGTCAGACTTTATGGCTTTATGTTGCCCCCTAGTGGAGAAAAATATTGTCTTATTACCTTTTTTCATTTTCTTTTAATTGTCGTCGATATAGTTATAATTTGTGGGCTATTCTATTTTTTAAGGATAAAACTACATGACCTACTTAAATCATCTTAAATAGATCTTAAAAAAGATTTTACCTCATGAAAAAATGTATAATTCATGTATAATTATTCCCAGTTTATTTCCCTGAATGTTTAATACGACTCCTCTTATAAGGAGGTACAATCAAGCAAAAACCTATTATAAGATATTAAATCTATAGCATATAAGGAGCAGGATGATATTTTACTTCTTCCAAATCTACCTAGTTTTGTAATTTGATGTGTGTGTGTGTGTGTGTGTGTGTGTGTGTGTGTGTGTGTGTGAATACCATTCTGAGATACTTCAGGAGAAATCCATTGGAAGAACAAATAGTCCTCTAAATGACACGTAGTAGTGAGATTCTAAAGCAGTACACAGTGTTAAATCCATTTCTAGCTTTGAGTCCATTATATCCAGGTGATGTTATCTAATGTTTTATAATTGAGACAAGCAAAGATTTCATCAAGTTCAATCCTTACACCATTCATGTGAGATCATTACAGTGGCAGTGTAGCTGTAGTCAAGCATTGGTTATTGAACCAACAGGTATCATGTAATGATTCTTATCTGTGCGGTTAGTTGTGTTTCTTTGTGATTTAAAAGTCCCCTGCTAAAAAAACCAGCATTGCTGGTCCAGCATAAGGTATACATATATATATATATATATCGTCGCTGTCGGGCGGAATCCTCGTATCTCCAAAACCGTTAAAAACCGACGTGTTGATTCGTTGCGACTCTTCTTGAGGAGAAATATGCCGCGAAGCTCTCCCGCGGAGTGAGGAAGAGGTGGACAGTTGAAGTGTCCAATGGAGTTATGAGATTTGTGGGGACTGACCAATAGCATCGATATGTGAAAAAATATGAAATTGACAAAAAAAGTTTGTTTAAAATATTTATTGGACAATGACATTTGCCATCACACTGTAATATACACACGTGAACAAATAACGTTACACAATATAACCTTTACAACACACATTTTTGGTCTTAGCTTCCACTCTCTCTTTTAGCGAGTAACAAGTAGTATGTGGTGGCGATGACCATGTTTTTTTACATGATGAGGTGGTGGCGATGACCATTTGTTTGTTCTTTAGACAACTCCTGCTCTATGTCTTCTTTATTCTCTGAAAAATTATAGAAACAAACCTATATATAACTCATTTGTTTATATTGTGCAGTGAACGAGTTACGATAAAACAGCTACTGCTTAAGTTACATACCTTTAAGCATCAGTATTTGTGCCCTGAAGAAGTCTTGCTTCCATCGTACCCAATAAACCTGAGTTTGGTCAAACATGTCATAGTTAAAGTCCTTAATTTCTCTAGTTGAAAGAACTGCCGTGCAGCCGTCATCCAGGTACATCACGTATGCAAACATTCTGATTCCCAGTGATCAACAGATTCGTTGTGTAGAAGCGGAAGCTTTTTATTTACCCCAAAACAAAATCCTAATTACGGTGAAAAATAAGATGATCTGGAACGCATGCACTTATACTAATTTCGATAAACACTGTAAGGTATATAATGTGGTCAAAAACATTGCGAGATTTATTTTTGGAAAGTGCAGGAACTACATTTACCTTCGTGAACATAGTTGCTTTAAAGGTTGCATAGCAACGCTGATGCTGGGTAATATCTCTTCACATTACCGCTTTACTAATAAAACAGACAAACAACTTAAGTACCTCTTAATTGAGACAAATGGATCATATATAAATATATATATTTCTAAATTCTGTATTCCCAGCTATACCAGCGCTATATCAGCACTGACCAGCATTATACCAGCACTATACCAGCATGAACCAGTAAAAACCAGCCTGGACCAGCATGGAATTGATGCTGGGTTATGCAGGATTTTTCAGCAGGGTCTACCATGACCTGAGAGAAAGAATGAACCCACACCCACACACATAAATATAGACATATCAAGATTTCTTGACAGAACTAAAAGTTATGAGTTTTTTCTTATTTTTCACCTGTCTCCTGAGTCTTCCTCCACAATTTCACATGCCAGGGCACTACAGTGCTGCTGAAACTGTGGTTTGAAGCTGACATGAAAGCAGGAGCAGTCCACACCAAAACCTCACACCAAAACCTGCTGTAGTGCAACATGTCTCTAGCTGTATCCCCTACAATGACACCGCATGTGATGCTCAGGAGACCTTTCTGAAACTGTATAATCATGCACAGATGCTTGGGAATGGTTGGAGGAGAACAGTTGCCTTCAAGCTGCTGGCACAATGGATACAACTGAGCTGGAATATCTGAGTGAAGAGGGTGGTCCTGTAGTATGTTGATCAAACTCGAGGAACATCAATCATCTAACACTTACTGCAGCCCTCTGAGGCTTTCACCCCTTCACCCACAAGCAGCAACAGAAGGACTCCTGTTTCCAGTGGTTAATGGTAGAGGAGCAGGGATCATATCATCAAACTGGTGGTATTGGGCCAATTTATTGCTTGAAAGAGTGCGTCCTGTGCCACAGATAAGCATCCCATGATCAGCTGTACACATGATTGCATGATTAGATAACTTCATAAATATGCAGTTGTACATTTAGTGAATAAATAGGGACAACATGCAGCCTTCAACAATATATATCAAGGGCACCAAACACACACACACACACACAAGAGAATGACAACAGCAAAATTGAAGGACTGTTATAGCAGTAGTTTACTAAGCTGTTGTGTTATGTATTCAATCATTCCCCAGATGATAAAGAGGCTGGAGAGTAACTCCTTATCCTATACAAGGAACCAGACATTACCTACATGTTTCTGTTAACAAATATTACCAGTAGCCAGTGAACCCCTTCTAAAAATAACCAATTTTTTCCATAATACTGCCTGAATGCCTAAATCTTTAAACTGATGTTTATCAAACCCTGATAAAAAAACAGAACTTGACCCCTGTCAGCTATACCTCCAACCCTTTGTAAACCTACCCTTTATCTCCAAGATCCAAGAAAAGGTTGTAGCACAGCAGTTATGCTAATAGCCTACATAGGAATAACATTTATGAAATGTATCAGTCAGGATTTAAGCCTCATCATAGCACAGAGACAGCACTGGTTAAAGATGTAAATGACCTACTACTAGCCTTTGATCGGGGTTGTGTCTTTTTGCTGGTGTTGCTTGGCCTGAGTGGAGTTTTTGACACCACTGATCATACTATTCTACTTGATAGGCTGGAGAAATATTGTTTGAGTTAAGCGAATAGCCATCATCTGGCTCAAGTCTTATGTGACTGATTATCAATTTGTAAATGTAAATGGTGACATCATGGTGCTCTTATTGAAAAAATATTATTTACAATCACAATCTCCTGTGAGACCCAGATGAGAATGGGTTCCCTTTTGAGTCTGTTTCCTTTCAAGGATTCTTCCTCATTTCATCTTGGCTTTTGCCTAGAATATTGATTCACAAGCATGAGCTCATGATAGCCTTCAGCTCCATAGAAGGCCCTCAGACATACATTCATTCATTCATTCATCTTCTACCGCTTATCCGAACTACCTCGGGTCACGGGGAGCCTGTGCCTATCTCAGGCATCATCGGGCATCAAGGCAGGATACACCCTGGACAGAGTCCTCAGACATACAGTACTGTGCAAAAGTTTTAGGCAGGTGCGTCAACAAATGCTGTAAACAAAGAATGCTTTCAAAAATGGAAGTGTTAAACATTTATTTTCATAAATGAACAAAATGCAGTGAATGAACAAAAGAGAAATCTAAATCAAATCAATATTTGCCGTGACAACCATTTGTCTTCAAAAGAGCAGCAATGCTTCTAGGTACACTTGCACACAGTTTTTGAAGGAACTCGGCTGGTAGGTTGTTCCAAACATCTTGGAGAACTAACCACAGATCTTCTGTGGATGTAGGCTTTCTCACATGCTTCTGTCTCTTCATGTAATCCCAGACACACTCGATGATGTTGAGATCAGGGCTCTGTGGGGGTCGTGCTATCACTTCATGCTGGTTTGAAGGCAAAAAAAAATAACACCAAATATTGATTTGATTGAGATTTTTATTTTGGTTGCTCACTTTGCATTTTGTAAATTGACAGAAAAAACACTCGTTATTTATATTTCTGGAAGAATTCTTTGTTTACAGCATTTTTTCCACACCTGCCTAAAACCTTTGCACAGTAATGTACTCACAAAGCAACATCCCTCTAGATTATTGTAAACTCCAAGAGATCTTCAGCCTCATCCTGTCTTCTGTCTGCGTGATAGATAGAATTTTTAATAATACTTCTCTCAGAAGAAGGTAAAATTTTCTCTCCTTCTGATGGCCAAACATTTATTAAGGATGAGATTTAAATTAATATTGTACTGGATTATAATAAGGTAAAAGAGAACAGGATGGAAACAAATTATTAATACACTGAAATGGAGCCAGACACAAAGCAATCAAGCATAAACCTATTAAAGGATATTACATCTATAGCATGATGTATAGACATTTTTGTGCCCCATGATGGAAATCAGCCATAATCTCCAGGAAAGGCTGATTAAGTACAGCACAATTGAGACAAATTGTCTGGTCATCAAGTAGGTGGAGCTCTACTACTACCTGCTGGGTGAATTGGGTGTCTTGTTTAAAGGGAACAGATGACAGCATCCATACATTTACAACACTCTTTATGTTGTGTATCTGATCATATCCAGGACCTTTAACCTTAGATACAATGTTTTAGTACTTTGTTAACATTCACATTCATCGACATTAATACTGTTATTATTGTAGCTAGAATTAAATCTGCATTGTCCATTTTCTGTTATTTCAATTTCATTAAATTTGGTACCTGTAAATGTACAAAGACTCTGTATAACAGTGAGGTGTACAGGAATTTTCTGTTCATGAAGTTATGCTGCAGTAACATTTATATGTGAACTGGTCGTCTTTAGTGGAATGCTTCAGAAGGAAAGACAGCATCGTTAATTCTTACAGATTTATACAAGCATATGTCTATTTTACGCAGATTTCTGAGAAATATCTCTCTTTTTTTCTAGGCAATACTTGGTTAATGAAAATACAGTTAATATATTACGAATATAATTTGGCAACTCAGCTATTTTGTCAGCAGTTTTGTGACCTGCCTGTGAATATCTGATATAACAAACACACAGAGAGAAAGAGATAGCAAAAAATAACAGGGCTTCTCGTCTACAGTTTTAAACTGAAGAAATTTTCAAGCCTTTGTAAGTACAATTACTATAGTATAACAATACTGTGTGTTAGTTTTTGTACAGTGTAGCTGGATTTCCTGTCACTGTGGGCTGCAGAGCACAATAGTATAGAGCAGAGTCTGATACAGCAGCAGAGGAGATGATCAGATACACTTGTTTTTTATCTTTATCATCAACTTTAGCATCCAGACGTGGTGGAAGAGGGTTACTTTTATCTCCACTTGGAATTATGTAAAGAAGATACTCAGGATTAGATTTTGGATATTGTCTGTACCAGAACAGACTCTGTACAGCAGCACTGAAGTCTTTGTAGCTGCAGGACAGAGTAACATCATCACCTTCATCTACAACTTTATGAGTGAAAAGTGCCTTTATTGGATCTGCCATGGAGTCACCTGTCATAGAGAAGAGAACATAATATTATTAGTCTTTACATGATTAAGACAAAGTTAAATAACTCAGACTCACATTGAGTTTTTCACTCACTACTATTTAACATTACCACCAATGTTTCTGAATTTAAATGTGAACTCACTTAGTGAAAGCCACAGGCACATCAGTATAACAGTGAACATGATGAATGGTGATGAATGGTGTTGCCAAATGAAAAGGTCTCTCTGTATTATATGAACATCATAAAGGTTCATGAAGCTCCACCCCACAGCATCACATGACACCTCCTGTTCATCTGACAGTTTCTTGACTTGCTGCAGTCCACCTAGTCACTTATTAAACAAGTGATATATCCATAATAATAATAATAATATCCATATGCTTTTAAATCATTAGAAAAATCACCATTTCAGTTCTGAAATATATACAGAGATTTTGTCTTAATTTTTTTGCACCTGCTTCACTTTTTTAATTGAAATGGACTTCATGTGGAAATCAAAAATTCATGTGGAAATCATCATCTGAATATACATACAGATATACAACATACAGATGAAGTAATATAACAGTAATGAAAAATCACTTGCAAAAAAAAAAATCCACATTTTCATTTCAAAATGTATAGAATGTATCTTGCATTATTTGTCATCCTCTCAAACTTTTTGTTTTTGGACTGAAATTTATATAATCTTGAATCTTATGAATATATCTATAAAAAATAAGTTAGCAAATAAAATTATTACTACGGAGGAAAAATAATATTTTTAAAAATGTTTAAAATTCTGTTTTTAAACTTTAATCAAACCTAACCTAATAAGTAATATGGTTACAGAGAGAAATTATCACAGCAGTTGTCAGACTTGATGTTGCCCCCTAGTGGAGAAAAATAATATTACTTTTTTCTTTTATCTTTAATTGCTGCCGATGTAATTAAAATTTGTGGCTATTCTATTTTTTCTAAGGATAAAACTACATGACATACTTAAATCTCAATCACAATAAACAATAACTGCTCAAATAATTAACTTTTAATATCATTATTCCTGTAATTGTATGGCACTTTGGGGGTATTTCTGTCATGATACCTGAGAATTTAAGAAAAGCCTAAAGTTTAGATGTAAAAAAATTGCTCTTTCATGAGCCACAGCCAGGAAGAAGCAATGACTTACTACTATTTTTAATATCAACTGCAAACAAAGAAAAAGCAAAGAAACATATAGATAAATGAATAGGGGAAAGAGGAAAACATGCAAAAATATGCAACTTTATAGAAATGTAAATACATAAATATATTTGAAATAAATTTGTGAATGAAAACAAATAATTAATAGAACAAAACACCAATAAATAAATAAATAAATAAATAAATAAATAAATGATTTTATGTAAATCTTAGTATTTTTGTCACTGTTTTTGTTTTTGTGTTTCCTCTTTTTTCAAAAACAAAAGGATACTTTTACATTAATAATGAATAATGAATAAATGTACAGATTCATGTATATATGAATTCCTTTATTAGTATGATTATAAATAAAGCATTAAAGTCATGATTAATAAACCCATCAAAACAATCCAAATAAATAAAAACATTCACACATGTGGCTACGAAGCTATAAGAGATCGAGAGACCTTCGAAGATGTTAAACTTTTACAAAACCTGTTTTACAACTTTTACAAATCCTCTTACTTTACTTTCAACAACAGCTGCTGAGCGGATATAATAACAGCCTCTTTCAGAGTCATGCACGGGTTTTGATCCCGAGTGTCTATGGGCCAGAACTCATAGACGAACACGCTAACCATTAGGCTCCAAATAGATCCCGCACCTTTTTATAGATGATTGGCTGGCGCCTTACACAAACCATCCGCGGATTGGACAGTTTATCAATCATGTCACCCAAGTCGCACAGCAAAACGGAGCTTTTTCACAAATAACAACATCATTGACACACAAGTCCATTAAATTTAAACTCCCAAGGACTGCGAGAGCTTAAGAGTTAAAACGCTTCTGATCATGAGTGGAAACGAGGATTCTACAGAAGGGGCCAAGATAAACAAACACCTGATATCGTGTTTCTTTTGTTTTTTAATTTATTTTCCACTCAGGAAGCCAGAAAACTCAGGAGAGCTGTTGATAGTGTGTTGCTGATGGATATTTTTTGAGTTCTTAATATTTATTTACTTATTCATTCATTCATTCATTCATTTAACAAATCATTTGTTCATGAACATGGATGAATATGTTAGATAGCCGCCCTGCTATCTAGTTAGCTCTAGAGATCAACTGTCACAATCTAGTTATTAACTGTCTAGATGGATAAAAATCTATAGTTCAATAACAATGAGCTTCTATCTGTTGATTACAAATCATTTAGCTGGGATGGAAGTCTGGATCAACTGCAGAAACTTTCCCATCAACTTGTGGCATTTGGTGACTGATCCTCAGATTTGTTCAATCTGCTGGGATGATACTGGGGAAGGAATACTGATCTGTCTGGAGGCCTTCAAAGCTGAAGTGCTGTCTACAGCCAACAAGCAGATGAACAAGTACTTCAGAACGACAAATTTCTTTAGTTTTGTTCACCAGATAAACCTGTACGTCTTCAGAAAGGTGTGCCCGGACTATATGGTCTCATTGGAGCAAGTCAGCTTCATACAGCACTTTTACTACCCGAACTTCAAACGAGCCAAACCAGAGCTTCTGGTCATCCTAAAGAGTCTCACTGGAGCAAGCCAGCTTCATACAGCACTTTTACAACCCGAACTTCAAATGGGCTTAACCAGAGCTCCCTGTCAACCTAAAGAGACTTTTTAGAGCATGTCAGCTTCATACAGCATTTTTACAACCTGACCTTCAAATGACCTTGTTTCTGAGTTTATATTTAAAAAAAAAAATACTTCTATTTAACACCTGACACTTCCTGAAACCTGCACATTCCTCTCTGGACTCCAAGAGAACAATTGTGTGTGGATTTTAACAACAACAGTCTCCGTGGATTATTTGTCCTCAGCCTTCTCATCTTATTGCTTCTATATAAGTATTCTATAAGTAGTTCTATGTCATCCCAGGCTTCCCAGCACTCCTGGCATCTTCACCATTTTAGGCAGCTTTCTTTATGCGTCCTTGTCTTTCACCTACTCTCCTTTTCTCTGAGTGATTATTTCATTTTGATTAGCTTATCTACTACAGCTAAGGCACTTAGGCTTAATTGATAATGTGCTATAAAGTCTGATTTTAATACAATTAGATTCAGGTAGTTACATTGCGTTATTATATTTTTACACTTTATCACACTCTCCTTCTGTCAGATTTTTCTCAACATTTCCCATTACAAAAAGAAGTTTTTATTTTGTTGCATTACTTGGAGATTAACATTATTCAGGAAAAAAGTGTAGAAATTCTCTGAATTATCCCTTATATAATTATTACTATTATTAAATAAACACAGTCATTAATATTTTAATTAAAAGTTTTTAATGTTAAAACATTACATACAAATTAACATAAAATATACAATAATATATACAGTTTATTGAAAATATTGGATGTTCCTCTTCTTCTTCTTGAGTGAAGGAAAATGCTGAAAAAAGAAAAGACATGCACTGATTATTATATTGTTATATTTCTTTTATATATAATGATAATTACCAAAACTACAGTTTATTATATTATAACAATATTATACTATTATTGCTCTGGTCTTAATAATTATGATATCCCAAAATTATTGTCATTCCGCATGCGTTCTATTCAGCAGATTTCTATTGAGCAGATTGAAGAAATTCAATCATTGCAAAGTGTGTGTAATGACTGCAGAATAAAATTGTGTAGCATTTGTCTAAGAATTATTGTGTGCATCAGAGTACTTACCACGTCCTGGCCAGCTTCCCTTGCCTGAAGCACAGCAGCAATCTGCTCGACCTGCACACACGTATAAATATGACGGTAAATTACAGTGTTTCATCTGTCTGATTTGTGTATGATGATTGAATAAGCAAGTTGTTGTCCTTCGGCTGCTCCCTGTTCGGGGTCGCCACAGCGGATCGTCCAATCCACATGTTTTGATTTGGCACAGGTTTTATGTCTGAAGCCCTTCCTGACTCAACCCTCCAATTGTATCTGTGCTCAGGACTGGAACTGAGCGTTAACCGCTCATTGGCTGGCTTCGTTTTGGTGAGAGCACAAGATATGATTGAATAAGCAAATGATATACATGAATGTGAGTATCTGTAAATAAGTCATTAGTCGGTGTGGCTTTGTTTCCACACAAGTAAAGCTAACTCATATAAACTATATTGTGCTTTGTCAGATTAATGCAGTTGACATATTACTAAACATCTAGACAATTTACTAAAACATACAAAAAAAAGAGAGTTTGTGTGTACATGGGCACACAGACGGTTGGGCTCCGCAATCAAGTTAAGCAGGTCGTAGTTGTTCTCTCCTTCGATAACCAACCTGGTTATATGTTTGGCCCCAGTCGGGTGGATTTTCTCTACTAGGGGAAACATGTACTCATCTGCAGAGAGAGAGAGAGAGGGAGAGAGAGAGAGATGCTGCTCTGTCTTTTGTTTGGTTTTGTTTGGCTCCATATTCCAAAAGCAAGAGGAGTGTAAAGTAGACAGTAGACTGTATACACTGTTGTATTTAAGGAAACACTTCTTATGATGTGAGGAAGTGTATTTGAGCTGTATGTGTGTGTAAGTTTGTATATGACTGTGAGACTCACACAGCATTATGATCTGTTTGTCCAGATCAGCTGACTCCAACATGTAGATTGTCAGGGGCTTCTGAGCTGGTGCAGGAACAGCAGACTGGGAAAGTAAAAGATTATTAGGGGTCAAGCACCCGAAGGGGCGTAGACACCTATTGTTATCGTTAGTTTTCTTCCTAATATTATTATTCTTCCTCTTCCGCCATTGAAGTCAATGGCAGCCCATGGAACCGTACGTAGGAAAGTTATGTCATTTTGCACACATGTAGAGGCCAGTCTTAGAAGTTACTATAGCAACTTTGGTGTGTCTAGCTCAAACCATCTAGCGCTACCAACAGTCCAAAAATCCAATTATGTTCATGTTCATAACTGTTGACTCGTAAGGCCGAGAGACAAAATTCTTGCATATTTTGGATCCTTTGCTCATCAGAATCAGAATGGTCTTTATTACCAAGTATGTTTTCACATACGAGGAACACACACACACACACACACACTCACACACTCAAACTTGCACACACACCCACTCACTCACACACACTTACACTTACACACACACTTACTCACACTCGCACACTTACTCACACTCGCACACTTACTCACATACGCACACACACTCACTCACACGCACACACACACTTACACTTACACACACACTCACACTTACACACACTTACACACACTTACACTTACACACACACTCACACTTACACACACACACTCACACTTACACACACACACTTACACACACACACACACACACTCACACACATAATATAAATGACCGGGGTCAAGCCGATCACATGTGCTCAGAACATGTCGCTGATGAACCATACCAAGTTTTGTAGCGATATGGCATTGCATTCGTAAAATACTGAACTTAACGTGAGAATTCAAAATGGCCGACACACAAAATGGCCGTCGGAAAACCCTTTGGTATCGTTTGACTCAGCATGCCTCAAGGAATCTAACACCACCTCCTTCATGATTTTAGACTCAAGTTTGCACTAGTTATAAGCAAAAATAGCTGTTTTTAAAATTTCGTGGCCACTAGGTGGCGCTGTCACGAAACGTTGGTTGCACCCTCAGGTCATGACTATAATGACATATACCAAGTTTCATGTCGACACGCATAAGTTTTGCGAAGATACAGCCTCACGTCTGTTTTGGCGTGCTCGCCACCATGTATGTTGCCACGGTATACGAGAATGCATCGGTCGTATACCAGTCATTAAATTAACAGATAACAACCCTGCGTCAGTGTGGAAAGGCCTAAATATGATGTATTTAGACATATAATGTATATGGTTCTGAGATTGAGTGAGTGTAAATGAGGGCTTCTCAAACTTTTTGTGCACAGGGTCCCTTACAGGTGAGAGTAATTTCCAAAAACCCCTTTAAATTCTAACAGTTACTAAGCATATTTTTCCTTTAAAGCATATTTTTACAATTATATCATTGTGATTCAGATTAACAGATTGTTTAGAGGGTTGTGTGTCGGCCATTTTGAATTTTCACGTTAAGTTCAGTATTTTTTACGAATGCAATGCCGTATCGCTACGAAACTTGGTATGGTTCATCAGCGACATGTTCTGAGCGCATCTGATCGGCTTGACCCCGGTATCACTGCTTGCAGCTATATTTATTATTAATGCTGTTATTAGAAGTAGAATTAGTAGTAGAAAAAATAGAATTAATTAAACGTCATAGATGTAGTTAATATATTATAATTTATTGCAAAATTAAGCAAAAATGCTGTGTTATTTGTGTGTGTGTGTGGGTGTGTTTGAATCTGTTTAGCTGCAGCACTGTTCAGTACCTCAGACAGTGAGATGAAGGAGTCTGTAGACAGAAAAAAACAATACAATTTTTAAGTTAAAATACATTTTATTTTGGAGAGAGAGAGAGAGAATAATAATAAACTATAATTAAATAAAAGTCTGTAATGTTTCCTATTAACCCTTAAATACAATATGACCCTCACTGTGCTGTTGTGTAAATGAAATGATTAGCTACATTCTACAGGTAGAAAACACATTGTAACTAAAAGTCCGGAGCTAATTATGTATGTGTCTAATCACTATGTTACACCTGCTTTACTGTAAAACTTGTATAACTTGCAGTATGTGACCCTGACAAAAATAAAAATAAATACTAGTTGTTTGCTAACACTTATTAATCGAAGGCAAGATTCCGTGCCCTTGTGTGCATCAAATCATAATTATGGTTTAGGTTTAACATAACAGTTGAAATAAACTTTAAATAAGTGCTTTTCTCTGTCTCCTGATTGGATAAGCTGCAGTGTGATGTACCAACCATATCATTCTTTGTGGTCTGTTACACTTCTTCTACTTTGGGCTTTTCCTGTTAGGGTTCACCACAACAAATCATCTGTTTCCACCTAACTTCCGCATCCTCTACTCTCGCACCTGCTACAGTCTCTAACCCATACAGCAGAGCTGCTCTTACTACTGTCTTGTACACCTATACTTTGATTCTAGCTGACACTCTTCTGTTACACAGTGAGTTATAAAAGTATTGTAAATCTGATTTGGAGATTGTGACCCTTGGGTTTTTTCTACCTTAAATATGAGGTACTCATCGAAGCTTCACTCAGGGTTCCCACTCTTTTTCAGAGATCATTTTCCAGGACTTTTCCAGGACATTTCAAATTTAGGAAAAAAAGACAAGGATCACAGATTCACGGCCTAAAGTTGTTCTTCTCTCCAGAAGTCTTTAAAACAGCGTACACTTTATGGCTATTACTTAACTATAAAATTAGAAAAACACCAGATACACACACACACAGAGCTTCTGAAGTTAAACTCTTCACTTTATTATAATGAACACATTATAACGACTGCCGAGGCCCTTCTTGTTAAACTTTCCCTTCCCTCTTCCCCAACTGCATTCTCAAAAAAAAAAACAAAAAAAAAACAGCATTATGAAAAATAACTGCAGAAGCATTCCCAAACGGAATAAACAACATTTAATTTGTCCAAAACATTCACTGCATTAAGCTCCAATGAACAGTATCCTTTTGAACTTTTTAGTGTAGTTGCTTTAAACTCTCTTGCATGTTTTTCAAACTTTGTTCTAGAGCTGCTAACTCCTCACTTTTCTCTGTGACACTTTTTCGATAGGCATTTGATTTTGACAGTAAGGTGAAGTCATGCTTTCTCTCTGCCCTGACTGCCATTTCATCTGCCTCTTTTTGCATGGTTTCTATGCTATGCATTATTTTTTGTCTTTTTGCATTGACATTTGCAATTTCTTGCTGCAGGTCTTTTCTTTTCCTCTCATTGGCAGTTTCGACTTTCTTTTTCTTTTCATCCTCCAAGTACTGTACATATCTCATCCTTGCTCCTTTGCAGTGTAGTATGAGATCTCTTGGCAGGACTTCATCCAGTGGGTGTTCAGCCATTGCATCCTGGACCATGCGCAGTGCTACCAGAGACCTCTCTTTAAGGTTTTCAACAAGCATATCTTTGTTGATAGAATATCCTCGTTCCACTGCCCCTTGTCCATGAGATAGTGTAAGCAGATGTTTAATCAGGTCCCACAAGGCTGTATATTCTGGTCTGCCACTGATAAGATTTCCAAGAAACTTGTCCAGCCTGGAAGTGTAAGCAAAATGTTGGAATTCTGCTTTATGGTGTGTGTTGATGTCTATTGAAAATGTTTTGTACTGTGCAAGAATCTCATCACACTGAGGTGCAGTGTACCAACCAGCATTAAGCAAATTTTGTAAGAGTTTCTGAAACATTTCTCTTGAACTTTCTCCGTTTGCAACCATGGCCACAGGGTCAAGGGAGCTCAGGTGCCGCACAACTGGGAACATTAAGGGACTTCTCTCCATCATTTTCTTGCAAGTCATGGAAAGGAAGGAGATACATTCTTTCTTAAACTGCTGAATTTTTAGAGGATGGTCCTGGAGGTTTTCAGATGCCTTTTCTAAAGCTTGCTTCGTACCAAATCCAGTGTCAAGCTGTTTAAGTGGTACATAGTTTGCTTTGTCTTGTGGATCTAGTTTTAGCAGTTGGAGAGGTGTCTTTAACTTTTCCAGTTCTTCCCTTTTGATATAGCTTGATAGCAAGCCTCTTATGGTTGACTGGAGCTCCTTTGCTAAAAAAGGAACCATTGGAGCGTCTGTCTGGAATTTTTCCAAAAATGGCTTCAGCTGTCTAGCAACAAATGCAAAAAAATGGAGCTTAGCTACAAAAAGAGGATCTGCAGTCGCCTCCTTTACTGTGCAGTATGATGCTGATGATGGAACTTTACTTTTCGGAAGTTTCCTATGGCTGTTGATGTACATCTGCACTGCGGGCCAAATTTCAATTGCTCTCTCTGCAACTGCCAAGTCTTCTACCCATCGATGAGCACAGAACTTTAAAGGAAATGCTGATGTTTTAGTCATCTCAATAAAATCCGCACGTCTGGCCGGGGAGTCATGAAACAACTGCCAAAGAGCCCTCAGTACATCTCCCACCTTCCAACCTGTTTCTTTCTCTCCACTTTGAAAGCTTCCATGCACAACATGCAAAGCACAGCTTCCCAAATGCAGCAACTTTGATGCAGAAGGGTCTGATTGGCTTTTGTCTTATCTTTAGGAATTTCCAATTGACCATAGGGCCATCCATTGAGATTTGTAGGAGCTTATTGGGATCAAGTGGTGAGAGGGTTTTCTTAATTTTCTCCAAAAGCTTCTCTGCCTGAGTATGTCCCAAAAACTCTGAATCAAAATAGCGCACAGCTA
This sequence comes from Tachysurus vachellii, assembly GCF_030014155.1. NCBI lineage: Eukaryota > Metazoa > Chordata > Actinopteri > Siluriformes > Bagridae > Tachysurus > Tachysurus vachellii. Next base: position 4,498,984 of record NC_083466.1, read on the forward strand.
CTTTCTCTTCACGATCACACCAATAACGGACAATTATATCCATCTGCTCCATCTGTGTCACTTTATTCAAGCATTCGTCAAATGACACTACATAGCATTTTGCCTTCCTGACATCTTTAATCAACTTCTCTTTGAAATATGGGCACAATCCAAAGGATAAAAGGTAAGCAGATTTTGTTGCACCACATGAAAACCGTTTGGCAATATCACTGTCTGGGAACATTTGATTAAAAATGACTGACACATCAGAGCTGGAGTTGAATGAGTAGTGTGACCTGACCATTTTGATTACCCAACGAATCTCGGCTTCAAGCACAGCTTGGCTCGAAAAAAACTTTGACAGTGTTGAGTTGCTTTGTGGGCCTGAGCATGTTGCCTCTTCATCTGTATTGGATACTTGAAAAGCTGTGCTTTCCTGATTGCCACTTTCAACATCTACAGTGGTTGCTTGTAGGTCTTTGCTAGATTGTCTGCAAATTTCCTGTCCTCTGTCTTCAGAAGTAATTTCCCTGAGAAAATGTGTAATTTTCGTCTCCTTTTTCATTTGTGTAGCAATTTTTACATGGCCTTGTCCTCGTTCATGACTCTTGAGTGCGGAGAGACCCATGTTACCGACATCAAAGGATTTCCTGCAAAACTTGCAATATGCCCTTTGCGCATCTCCTGATGCTTCTCCTAGCCAGTCCCTGAACTGGGGATCTTCTTTCCATTCCTTCTTAAACTTGCACTGCCTCCCTGACATTTGTCTTGTCTATTTCTGTAATTTAAGTTCAGATGTGTTACAGATTCAGTGAAGGGTAGGAAGAGCCTTTACATGTTCTAGTAGCTTTATTTTTCATTACCATCTCTTTTTACACCTCTCTTTGTTTTAATTTTGTATCTAGTTGTTGTACTTCATTGTCTTTTCTTTTTCAGAATGCACACATCCAATAATAAATTACGTTAATCATATTATATTAACAGGGGCACGGTGGCTTAGTGGTTAGCACGTTCGCCTCACACCTCCAGGGTCGGGGTTCGATTCCCGCCTCCACCTTGTGTGTGTGGAGTTTGCATGTTCTCCCCGTGCCTCGGGGGTTTCCTCCGGGTACTCCGGTTTCCTCCCCCGGTCCAAAGACATGCATGGTAGGTTGATTGGCATCTCTGGAAAATTGTCCGTAGTGTGTGATTGCGTGAGTGAATGAGAGTGTGTGTGTGTGCCCTGCGATGGGTTGGCACTCCGTCCAGGGTGTATCCTGCCTTGATGCCCGATGACGCCTGAGATAGGCACAGGCTCCCCGTGACCCGAGGTAGTTCGGATAAGCGGTAGAAGATGAATGAATGAATATTATATTAACAAACTATTTTTAAAAAATGATACCAAAAATCACTAGGAGTAATAATCTAGTGCATTAATAAAATATCAACAAACAGTATATAACAATTTTATAAATAATGCAAAAGAGTTTAATGTTTTAAAATGAATACAATTTAGAAGAGAAAAGGAAAGATGCTTTAAAGGTCACGTTCTTCCTGATCAGATTTTAAATTTTTTTTACATTACATTTACATCCCATTTTACAGCCCTCTACTTCCCGGTTGAATGACGTCCAAAGCAAGAGTGTTTGACTAAACTCCGCCCACAGGAATACAGTTGCTCTAACGGCATTGGCTAAGCTAAGCTGCTAAACTCAAATCACGACACACTACACAAACTACACAATCAGAACTCGTTACGTATTTCTGAAGGAGGGACTTCATAGAGGCACTCTTTCAAACGAGTCATTCAAAATACGTATTCATTTAGGAATAAAAAAATGACGGTATTTATGAATGTCATTGACTCACTTTCACAAACGATTCGTTAATAAACGCATATTCAAAGAAATCCCACTGTATTGTAAAAACGTTCTGCTCCGGCTTTGTTTGGAACTACTATGGTTAGTGAAGGATAGAAAGGGAGTCACTTCATGTTTAGTGAACGTTGCAAAAATCAATATCACATTTGCACACGTGTTTTTAAGTTTATATAAGTAAACCTATTATATGTTACCGGCCTTCGCCTTATGTTTACAACACTAGTCTGTGCTGCACTTTGAGCATGGAAACAATTGTTCAATATATGATTCACTGTGCATAGCGTCAGTAGAATATCTAATTTTGACTTCTTATATCGCTCATAAAACAGGTTTGGGGACTGTGTGGATGGATTACTTTTAAAGACAATTTGTCATGTGAATGAAATTTCAATATTTATAAAATAAAAAGACTGCACATATTAATACCCTCTCCTTTCTCAGGCCAATGCCGTCATGCATGCTTTAGTTTACTGTGCATTCCCCTTGCACACGATATTCAGATTAACAAGGTTAATATAACCTTCTTACCCGTCACCATTTGCTGAAAACAACAGTAGCACCTGAAACCGCCAACACAAGACAGCGTCATCCGTCACAGCGAGATTAAACAGCATAACAAAAAACCCGTCAAAACTCAGCGTCCCTGAACAGAGCGCTTTCTGTTACTAACGTTAATTGTTTAGACCAGAGTTGTAAACTGTTCTTTAAATGATCAAGAACATTTAAAAATAATAATTTTCCAGGACAGCAAGATTTTTTCCAGGACAATTTATGTTTTCTCTCATTTTCCATGTGTTTTCCAGGACTGGAACATTGGTCATTAATTTTCCAGGTTTTCCAGGTTTTCCAGGACGCGTGGGAACCCTGTTCACTACACATTTGAAGTTACTCAAAAGCTTAGAATGGAATTAGATTCAGCTGAACTATTAAGAAAGGACAGAGCTTATAAAATGAACTTCACCAGTGAAGAGAGTTCACTGTTCTTGTTCTTAATGTCAGGAGTAAAAATCTTTTAGCTCTACATTCCTGGACTGAGTGCTGTGGCTGGTTCTTTTCACTTTAACCAAGTTTAAGGTTACTGATGTTTTGCACTTGTAATTACTGTCAAATTGTTTTCATGTTTAATTAATATTCCATATGCTGTGTTACTGTTGTCATTTTTATGCAGTTCCTGCATATTTGTTGTTTCTGTTTTATTTGGGAATAATATTTTATATATATTTTAGAATAATTTTGCCGTTGTTCACGGTTATGTGTAAATTATAATGCAATGTAGCAAATTAAAGTCATCACATTGAAACCCTAGAATCTGCAATGTAGTTTTTACTTATTGAAAATATTAGTAATTATTTGTGGAATTTTAACTTGGCACATTTAAAGTGGGGACACCGGCTGTTGAACCAGGTTCTGTATTATAATAACATTTGAAACAATGGATTTTAAAACTGTCATTGCTTTAAATGGTGAGAAATTGGATGTTAAAAATGATCAAGAAAAAATGTACTGAAAGGTATGAGACAACAAAAATTAATATTTGCTGAAATTTGAATTCTAGTTTATTGCATTAATATATATCAAAAAGACGACTTAGGTTTAATATTGACCTTAGATTAAATATATAAACAAATATTAAATATAAATATTAACATAATATATACATTTAATTTAAAAGCATTATTTATTTTACAATTATGAAAACATTAGAATATTTTAAATAACAAATGATGTTAGGTTGAATTGTTGGAATAAATGGGATCAGATTAGGTTGGAATAAAATTTTAATAACTTTGTATGTACACAAAGTACTTGTGCTGACTGAATATAAATATACCAGTAAATTGTTTCTGAAGCAAAAATTGTACATAAACAATACAGTAATAGTAACCTGTTGTCAGAGAGCTAGCATACAATTCTCTGTAGACTGTACTTACACAATGCTATCACCTGTTTTGTACATCTTTCATCCTCCTCTCCTGTATCCTTTGTCCTCCTGCTGTTTGGCTTTTTCTTCCACTTGACTGCTTAGATATCCACATCTTTTATGAATTCCTCCATCTACTGCTGAAGGTCACTGTAGTTGTCTGTGTGAAAAAAAAACATTTGTACAAACTAAACTCTAGAAGCATATTTTAACAATATGTTCTGTGTGCTTGATTCTAGATGTTAAATAGAATATCCTGTGTGTCCATATCCTCATTTTCTATTCATTCTGTTGCACATAAGGACAGGAGATTTCTTGATAAATACAAATCAGCATGTACTGAGCATTACCATAGTGTAGGTATTCCACTAGACCAAAGCCCACTTTACCTTCTAAACATCATAAACAAGTGCTTAGTGCCCTGTAGCTGCAACCTAACAAATGCTGGCAGATAAAACTGTGTTGAGGAAATCTTGAATGTCACAGTTCTAGTGGGAACAGAATAGAGTTAACTAAAACGTCAGAGACATCCGTAATCTCACGGTCATGTTTTAGAATAGATGCAGTAACAGAAACATTGACATTTAGCAAATCAAATGTAAACGCAGTTAAAGTGACAACAAACTTTCTACTGAACTTTTTACACGAGTTTCTTTATTTATCCATTTTATCTTCTGTACAATCTGTACATTGTATCTGTACAATCAAACTCACATCTGTTCTGAGAGGTTTGTAAAAGGACATTGCTCTAGTTCACATCCTACAAAGTAACATGCAGCTGTACATACATGCATAACACACACAAGACTGAATGAATGCACCATTTCATTAATCAGTCAATTATAAATGACTATTGATTACAGTGTATAATGGACAAAACTGGCAAGAAAACTTCAATAAACTTAATCTCATATCCTGTGCACCTGTTACACACTGTGGAATGTTTGCTTGTTTGCTTCTTTATTCATTTGTACCAGAAAATTATCACAAGTATCGTTTGTGTCTGTGGTTAACTGATAACAGTTTGGTAAAGGGAGGATCTTTGATGTGGTTTTATAAGTTTTTGTAAAGCCTTTCACTGACTCTGTATCACTGTGCATCAACTCTTAGAGCACAGTGATAGAGAGCAGAATCTGAGAGCTTTAGACCTCTGATAGTAAGTTCAGTAGAGTCTCTGCTTGTTTCTGACTCTAATCGAGTGTCAGCAGGAGTGCTTGCATAACTAGTTGATCTTGCTCCTTTATACAGTAAAAACTGTGGTGCGCTGTTAGGATATTGTTTGTACCAATAAAGACTAATGTTTTCATTGTTTGTCTCATATGAACATTTCAGAGTAACAGTGTCTGTTTCTTTCCCCACACTGTTGGCATCTTCATCCTTTGGTCCAATTTTAGCTGCAAATCTGTCTGGAGTGAAACAATATAAAGAAATAAATTTGCATTGAACAAAAGCAAATATTAACCTGGTAAATTAGGAAATTACTATATGCTTAAACAAACTTAAATGCTATAAAACAAACATAAATATTATATAATACAATGAATGACCTGTAATGTGAAAGTGAAGTGAAAGTGATGTGACATACAGCTAAGTATGGTGACCCATACTCAGAATTCCTTCTCTGCATTTAACCCATCCAAAGTGCACACACACAGCAGTGAACACACACACCATGAAAACCCACCCGGAGCAGTGGGCAGCCATTTATGCTGCAGCACCTGGGGGGAGGGGGGAGTTCGGTGCCTTGCTCAAGGGCACCTCAGTCGTGGTATTGCCGGCCCGAGACTCGAACCCACAACCTTAAGGTTAGGAGTCAAATCTCTCTAAGCATTAGGCCATGACTTCCCCCAGTACAGTGCAGTACAGTGCAGTAATGCCCCTTTTCCACCGAGGTAGTTTGAGGGCTGGTTCGGAGCCAGAGCCTAATCTAGAACCAGTTCTTCCTTTTTTGACAGCCAAAGCACCGGCTCTAAACCAAGAAAGGTTCTTAAGTAGCACCAAAACGTTTCTGGTCTAGATTTAAGAACCGCTTGCGTCAGGGGCTGTGGGCGGGGCTACTGTTAGCGCATTTGATAATGTACCTTAAGTATACTAATGTTTAATACACTTTTACTTTACTGCAACATGATCAATTATCAGCACACATGATAGTAGGTAGCTACATGCTAAGGCTAACTTTTTTCTGTGTTAATGATAAAATAACGTTATGTACTTTCTCGATTATAACCTCCGTTTATACAAATTACATGGAGCTGCACGTACACGTTGGATTCACCGCGTTTGGATGCCAATGTAGGTTCACAAAGCCATGAGCATTAACACTAAAGCAACATCCGCCATTGTTGATGTCGTGTTTGCCGCTGCTGTGCTAAAGTTGCTGGGAAACGTGACACGTACAGTATACAGTGACGTCAGACTCGGCTCTGTGATGGCTCTCTAGCCGATGGAAAGGCAAACCGGTTCTTAGAAGGATCGCCAGTGGAACCAACTTTGAACCAGCACCTGGTTCTTTTTGGTGGAAAAGGGGTAAATGTAACACTTTTTTAAAAAGACCGGAATCCAACGCTTTAAAATCCCAGAGAGAGACTAGAAGCCAGGCCAAAAGGGCCAAAGCCAACAGCAGATGACCGCCTAATATGAAGGAGGCAAAGTTCCAAAACTCATGCTCGTCTCAGTGTATCGTCAGACATTGTCTGCCTGCTGAAGACTGACGGGCGAAGACTAGATTCCTGACGGGCCTTTGATCAATGAATCAGAACGGTCTTTTTTAAGTCTGTTTTCACATACGAGGAATTTTTTCTAGTACAGGAGCTCCACAGTATGGCAATGATAAGAAATGAACACATATATAATAGACAGTTGTATGTACAGTGGAAAAAAAAAAGAATGTGCAAATTGAAGTATAAATGTGCAAATTCAAATATACAGTAGATGTGCAAATTGATGACAACAGGACACCTCTGCTTCCTATCAAAGAGAAGAAGGCCTGCTAGAGGCAGCCTGGACACCCAGCACTCGGGATAGATTAACCCTTCATGCACCCAGAATTTATCCTGCTTTAGATTTCCAGCCCCTTTAGACAATGAATTGTAGCCAATCCATACACAACTGAAACACAATGCACTGTTAATATACAATAAAGATATAAATAATTATACTTTGTTTGGAATGAACAGATTTATCTTTTGTCTTTTTTCTAAACGAAAAACAAAAAGCAAGCAGTCAAAAATGGTCAGTATTGGAAAATTTTCAGTGGTATAAGAGGAATAAAACTTGCTATATAAAATGCTGTTATTAGATGCATTGGGCTGCATTTCACCACTTTATATTAATGGCAATGGTATGTTGAGCAGCTTTGGGTTTAAAAAGATATATATATATTATTATATATATTAAAAAATCATTTAAATAAAAAAAAAATCCTTCATGTTTATCTGACATCATCAACGGCAACCACGTTGTCATTTCTTAACAAATTTCAATTTGACTTTATTTTATAAAATGTTTTTAAAGATTCAGGTCTCAGTACTAAGTTCATCACATCTTTAACTGCAAAAACAAAAATAAAAATGCTGAAGCAGGACCTGCTTTTCAAGACAATTAATGTTACTTGCCTTCTGAAATATCATTACTTGTCAGGACACCAGGGTCAAGTTCCTAAATATTCCTTACAAGGTACATCCACTGTGTATACAGTATTCTGAGGAAAGAGTTTCAAAATGTACACATATGATTACTTCTTGTCAAGCACAACAGAATTAGGAGTAGAAGGAAAAAGCAAATCCAATCAACCAAATCAAAGATCAGTGAAATGAAATATACCCATTTCATTAGTGTATCCCTCCATTCGACTTTCATCCCCTGCTTTCCCTATTATTCTGTAGAGCTACAAAGAATGGAATGTAATACATTGCATTCATTCATTCATTCATCTTCTACCGCTTATCCGAACTACCTCGGGTCACGGGGAGCCTGTGCCTATCTCAGGCATCATCGGGCATCAAGGCAGGATACACCCTGGATGGAGTGCCAACCCATCGCAGGGCACACACACACTCTCATTCACTCACGCAATCACACACTACGGACAATTTTCCAGAGATGCCAATCAACCTACCATGCATGTCTTTGGACCGGGGGAGGAAACCGGAGTACCCGGAGGAAACCCCCGAGGCACGGGGAGAACATGCAAACTCCTCCACACACACAAGGTGGAGGCGGGAATCGAACCCCCAACCCTGGAGGTGTGAGGCGAACGTGCTAACCACTAAGCCACCGTGCCCCCGTAATACATTGCAGAAGATTAAAAAAAAAAAAAATTATAAAATTAAAAAAAAAAAAATTGTAAATCCTTACAAATATGACGACATTAGAACACAACAACATAAAAAAGCTAAAACTGCATACGTAGCATTTAACTATCTGAATACTGCTGACACAATAATGCTACTGCTTTCTGCTAGTGTGGCTGCAGGGTTTTTCAAGGTTATGTCAGTGCAAGCGAAAGGTAATTCTCCTTTCTATTACATTCACGCCTACCAGAAAAAACAGCAATAAAAGGGCAAATAACTATAACTGCTAGAGCTCCATGTCTCCAGCAAGCAGCTGTGTTACATAACTTCACAATCACTTTCTTGTTTAGGAGGACATAATATATGCTGCTTGTATTCAGGAAAATATGGATATATTACCCAGTATGCATCCATAAAAATCTATCACCTGAGTATGCATTAGGTCGAAGCAGCAAATTCACAGCAAAAACTGCAGACTTGGTAATAATGTACACTTAGAATCTTAGCACTGACGGTGACATACATTCCCATCTAGAGCGTATCTATTCTCTCATGGAGAGAAATCCATGCCTCGCGTTGATCACTGAGAACAAACGTTCAAATCAAGATAATGCAAGTACATTAATTAAGCTGCATCCATGTCCTATTTCTTTTCCACAAGTCCCTTTTGCAACAAGACATCTTTAATTCCAAAAAGATAAAAGTACATTGCAATCCAACTGAATAACTAAAACGTCAAACTCCACACCTTATTGGTACTTTATGCAATATTTCTTATAGAAAATCTCAGCTGTACAAAGAGCCCCAGTGAGACAGATGTACTGTAGCAGTCTTACAGTATATATCATAGAGAAATGAACATATTGTAACTCTCTGGAAATGAGCTATTGATTTGAAGCTGTAACAATATATAATTGTGCTCATAATGTTTGCATACTGTACATGCACGGTTCTTCCTACAGGCATCGCTTTTGGCTGTGATCCATACTTAAAGCCGAGTTTATTCATGCAAGCACAAAGCCATACTTCAAGGAACACTTTGTAGTTATCAAACACGTGCTGAAGTGTAGCGCTGGAGCAAAATAGATGAAAGTTAATTATATTATCAGAACGGTTTTGTCTTATATAATTCAAGTTATTAATAACTGTAATAATATTAAAAAAAAAAAAAAAAAAAACATATAATAACCTCCTTTTTGAGGTTATCCTATCCCTGTATGCAGTTTGCGGTCTGCTTGCATCAAATTAGGCTGAACAACAAGCTTACAAATACTGAAATAAACTCTGTTACCTCTGGTAATGAGAGTAATTCAGAGTAGCACACAAAATACAGATCCTCAATTCATTTTTTTTTTTTTTTTTTTTTGTACGCACTTCTTGGTAAACCACCACAGGGGGATATTAGTTGTGCGTTATATTTGAATGGAATCACCAGGGAGAGCCGTGCCTAAGCTTGCACACTGCTCCCTCTCCACACTCCAAATTAGTCAATTAGTAGTAGGCGAAGGGATTAACACCAGGGGAAATAAAAGAGACGATCTGCCGCATGCTCGCAGAGGATATTGCAGATCTCCATCCATTATTGCTCCAGATGGAGGGACATTAGTAATTTATAATCTGTCAGCAGCGCCCATGAGTACTCTGCCAAAATCATTTCCTCATTTGAACTCTTCTGTCTCTGTGAGCGTAATCATATCTGCAAAGTGCCGAGTGAGCGAGGGGAAAACACCTTCCTAAATTCTTCTAGAGGATCGCATTACCACTCACGGAAGGATTATCCACGCAGTGACGGATTTCTGTTAGTCACTGTTCTGTTTTCTGTGAAGAATGGGGAATATTTGTGCATGCATTTAACTGATATTATAACCTGGAGCTATGATGCTAGTGGTGTCGTGTGTATGCGTGATCGGTGTGTTTATACTGTACTGTAACTACTGTACTGTAACTACTCTGACTCACACAATCTCAAATGACATGTTTTCTTTTATTCTACTGCATTTGGAGTGCAAATTATTGTATGCTAAATCCCTGTAGTAGACCAACTTTTTGTTCTTTTCACTTCTCAGCAACTTGTTTTATTTGATGTTTTGGTTTTTATTGATATGCTATTTCAATTTTCTTTATTATTCCCCACTATATCTTCTCAGTTATTAATTTTTTTAAACATTTGGAGATTTTTCTGACAGTTGGTGTGTGTGGCCAAATGAGAGATGGATGTCATGTGGCCAAGGGTTAAAAATGACTGTTTTTTTCCACTTTTACTGTAATTGTTCAATTTGTTCAAACGATAATTCAAATCATACAAAAAAATGTACATTTTATTAAATCAATTTCTGAAAATAAACCGTTTTCCTTCTGAAATGAAGTTTCTTCTGTTTCAAAAATATAACATGTCTTTATAAACAAGGAAATGTATAGAATTTTAATAAAGGTAGAGATTCCGTTCCGGCTCCTAAATGGTGAGGGCATGAGTTCAAGTCCCAGATATCTGTCGCCAGCAGCCAAGACAGCAAAACTATCCAAGCTCTCTTGGTGGGAAGGAAAGTATAGTCTCTCTCTCTTTCACTCCCTCCCCGTCACTCAAAGTGACACTAACCAATAGCAGGTGTCTATGAGCTCATGTGCTTGAAAAAGGGCAGATAGCACTTTCTGTCCAGCATGTTACTCTGCATGACAGCAGTTTAAAAGGTTGGCTTCACATGTTGCCAGCACCACTTTCCATGGTTGGTAGATACCATGCAATGGGGTAGAGATGGGAATTAGCCAAGGTCAAGTCACTGACAGTCTCGGTCAGTGCGAAGAAAGCATAGGTAGCAAGCAAGCTAGCGATTAAAGCATCTTCACTGGGCAGACAGACTGTTTATACAAACGTGTATGCAGAGCCGATCAGCCCTATACGCTCACTACGCAAGTTACGCAAGGCCCCGCAAATTACGCAAGGCCCCGCCTCCCCCTGCCTCATTTTACAGCGCGTGTAATGTTTACTGTGTAGATGACAATATGAAGCGGAGCTATCCATCTGGCCATGAAAAGAGAAAAAAGAAAAAAAATGAGAGTGAAATGCGAGAACAGCAATCAGGTAAACTTGTGTTGTCTTTAAGTTTGATGTCAGCAAGAGCAAATAACAGTAAAGTTAAGTTGATGTGATTCTGTCTCTAGTCTCTATCTGACTAGCTAAATTAGCTGTGCAGTGCTGACAGTGCATCTCTTGGCCTGTCTGTTACACAACAATTTATTGCGTGAACATTCGCGTGAATAAATGCCCAAGGGCAACGGTGTTTATAAACGGCAGCTCGATAACCATGCCACGCGTGAACATGCGTTCATATGCGCGTGCAATCCTGCATGAAATGTACAGTAGGAGGGCCCCAGGGAGGTCAGGATCGGCTCTGCGTGTACTGTATGTTAAACTGGCTTTATATTGACTTAACATGTTCTTCACAGAATGATTAAGCAATATTAGTGTGTAGTACTGCAAATAAAAACATTTCTACACAAATTTATATATTTTAAGTTTTGATGTCAAATTATGCTAAAATGTTTTTTTTTTATTTTAATTATTGTGAAACAGTACTGGAGTAGAAAGTCCAGATTCAACTCTCTATGCGTCTCTCAGACATCACATCTCATTTTTAGTACTGTCTGATATAATAACTTGTACAGTTTTACTTTATAATACAAGAAAGAAATAAGGTGTCAAGCGTGTTTTGATAGAAATGACTCATAGACATGTACAGCTCCAACGCAGTATTGTCAAGCCACTTTACGGCAACGTCAGCAGTCAGAAAGTTTCTTTTAATCATTTAATTCAATTCATTTTAATTTGTTTTTAGCTCTAATCTTTGAAAAAAAAAAAAAAAACGTAAATAAACAAATTACTTAATTTAAAAAAGAACAAAAAAATGTATTTAAAATGAAATACTGAAAAATGTGCTCTGATCCCACTAAGTTCAGATTTGCTAAATGAACGAGCAGACTGCAGAAAAAGGTTTACATATTCATACTAAAAAGTACACATATGATTGTATTAATGTTTCTAAAGACACTTTAGTGTGTAGTATGTGGTTTGGGATGTAGTCTAATATTCCTTGAATGTGTATCAACTTGCTCAACTGTCAAAATATTCTGTGTGCTGGATCACACAAAGTCACCTTATCAAATCTTCATATGAGAGTAGCTTTTTCTACTAGAAAGAGCCTGAAATCCCCAGATACCCAAAAGTTATCTCAAGAAGCTCACCTTGGCAGAGAGTGCCGTTCTCGCCTGCCTCGTGTCCAGCTTTGCACATGCAGCGCCCGATAGGATCCACCCACTCGCCATCTCTGTTGCAGTAAAGTTTAATTGGCACATCAACTTCCTCTGCGTTGGGTATGCAGGTACCTCTAGCTGCAACCAACGAAGTTCTCTCTGCTCCTGACAAAGTTTCTGGGAAGACAGCTCCGTTCCGGACAACGCGGGGACACTTCCGGAAAAAAACCCGCACAGCAGTAAGAGACATGCAGGCGCCGGTGTCCTGAAAGGCCAAGTAGAAGCCGTTGCGAGACAGAGGACCAATGCTGAATACATTCGTGTTAATATGCATCCCCAGGCCACCCAGTTCCACCTGCGTGGTCTCGTCGGCTGCGATGGTGTCCAAAATGATCCAGGGGTTCTCCGTCCACTGGGGGTAAACTTTACTGGCCGTATCTGAGTCAGACTCGAAGTAGTAGAGCTTGAAGGTCTCCTTGCATGGTGTACTTGGGATATCAGGGATGCTGCCACAGTCTCGCACTGAGAACTTGATCTCGACATAGATGTGCTGGGCCCCTCGCCGTTGGATGTATTTGGTGCGCACCCAGTTGTCTTGATTGGTCCTAAAGACGTTGCAGACCTGGTAGGTGCGGATGGTGTTCATGTGCTCATCATAGCCACTCACCTCCTCCCACTGGGGAAAGAGTGGAGGCAAGACTGAATTAGTAATGGGAAAGAAAACATATCTGACAAATCCTTAGTGTCTCCTAGCCACTGATCTCATTTTCCAGGAATCAACATAGAATCAACACACACACACACCAGCAAATAAAAAAGGTTTCATTACATTTTATTGGGCTTCATTTGGATTTCATTCAAATGCCCTGCAGGCGCTGAACATCACGAGTCAGATAAGGTAAAGCAGCGGAGCGTTCCGTTTACATAAGGTAAATGGTCATACCAGAGTAGGTCAGCTAAACAGTGCTCACCCCTTCTGATGGGTATATCGTCCAGCCCAGTTCTGCAGTTGCTGTCGAGTCCATTAGCACATCTGGGAGGGGAAAAAAATAAAAACCAGGCAGAGACTCATGAATATAATATACTCCCAATTTCAATGCAGCTGCAGTAATAAGATTTTTTTTTTTTCTCTATAGCATTCAGGCATTCATAAGGCTGTTAACTCTAGTGAATGAAAAAAGAAACTTTTTTTTGAGTAGTCATATTAATGAGAAATCCAGCACAGATTTCGAAGGAGACAAGATTCAAACAACAGATTCAAATTTAAAGAATGCAATATAAAAATATGACTCGAAGACTCGGCTCAGGTAGTTGGCGATCTACGAGATTTCAAGCACGATGGCACTGACAGCAGAATCAGCATGAAGGCTGAAACTTTTTATGCTGATCGGTATGAGAAGACTGTACAGATGAAGAGGTGAGAGAACTGGACAGACTAAAGAACCTAAGCATTGTTCTATATAGGTAGAGATGAAGCCCATTGGTACCACTATCAAAGACAGCAATTAAACAGCATTTTTTGGTACAAAAATCTCATTTCGTTTCCATGTAAAATCTTGGGCGAATTTGGGTTCGTGATCATGTTTGATTTCTTTAAAGTAAAAATCCTATGCAAGTGACTTGCATATTAATTTAGTCGTACTATTGAGCCCAGTCTTATAAGCCTAACCATTTGGACAATTATGTTGAAATTGAGGGTGAATTATATTACACATCGGACCCAGCACAGCACGACAATATCACGTCCCACTGATAATGCTATGTCAATATAAAAACTAACATTATAAGTTCTGGTTTCTGTCTTTGTCAATGTCAAATCACTGTGGTTGTGTGTTCCACGTCCTTGTTCTATATCCGTTATATGCGTTTATAAATCTCGCCTTACTAAGTGGTAGCTCAATGGTTACGCTGTTAGACTATTACTCAGAAGCTTGTGAGTTCAAATACCAGGGCCACCAAGCTGCCACTGCTAGGTTCCTGAGCAAGGCCCTCAACACTCTGCTCAGTTATATAAAATGAGATCACTGTAAATTGCTTGGGATTAGGGTGTCTGCCAAATACAGTCAATTTAAAAATCTTGCATTTGCAGCTTCTACGGAATCGAAAAACAAACTTTCCTTTAGTTTCACTGCAGTAACTAAATAATACAGGAATAATACGTTATTGGATAATATGCTTAAAAATCAATTACTGAATAATAATCTGAGTTCGGATAAGCGGTAGAAGATGAATGAATGAATAATAATCTGAGTTCTTAAGGGGTTAAATCAAGTTCTCCAGAGACATGGGGTTTTCTACGGGGCAACTCTGTGATGACAGCTAATCTCAACACTTCATTAGTGCATAAATAGAAAAAAACCGGGGTAATGTTTCAGCTGCAGCTGAAAAAGCACATTAGTGCTATGGAACTGGAGTCCCTCCTGGGTCTTATACACAGATCAGTCAAAACGGTAACAATATGTGATGGACTGTTAGATCTGAGTGAATCAAGTTTCCAGGCTGTAGTAGAAGACAAAAAAAAAAGCTATTATTTCACCTATTAGACAATAGACCTGCTGCCTTTACAGTACAATCAGGCAATGACCCTCTAGCAGGTTTTACTGCCTTAAACACTTCAGTCCATCAGTGGTTGGCAAAGCTGGACCAAAATAACAAGAATAAACCATCTGAGCTGAACAAAGTGCTGGAGCAAAGCAGAAAGACGCCGTATCTTCAACACATTTTTCAGCAGGTCTAAGAAAGAAGTGTCTAAATTATTCACACACACAAATTAGGCATTATATCTTATAAACAAAGATTATAAACTGAAATAAAAACTGCTATAAATTAAAAAAAAAATGCTAGATTTCATAATAATGAATTTTGGTAAGGATATAAAATTATATTTCTATATTGTTGATTGTGTTGGCCATGGTATATAATTATTTGCTTATTTATTTGTATGCTTGCTTTAATTTGAATTGAATTTAAGTACATTTTTTTTTATATTTTGTATTATCTTTATATGCATTAAAATGTAAAGCATATTGAGACACTATATAAGTACAGATGTTGTTGTCATTGTTATTCGTGCGTTTGTTATTATTATTGTTGTTGTTATTCATTTGATCACATGGCCTAAATGTTTAAAGTAAATGTCATTAGAACACCGATATCAAGTCAAGAGGCTCACAGCACAAAAACGTCCTGTTCATTTTCTCAGCACCTCATTGCCGTTTTTTCAGCCTTCTGCCATAATACATTTCAATAGCCAATACGTTTTAAAAGAGTTTTAAGCCTAGTTTTCTTGCAGTGTTTTCCTCGCTTGTCAGTGTGTAAGGGAAATGTCATAGACATCACTGAAGGAAATCTGTACCACAAAGTACACACTTCTGTCAAACCCTTTGCTGAGCCATTGTTATTTGTTAAAAAAAAACCAACATATTTTCTTCCTGAGATTCTATCAAAATTATTCAGCAGGTTTGTGTTAAGTTTCCCACAAGCTTATTAGCTAAAGGAAATGAGTCCTACTGAATAATTACGGCCATTGATTGTATGGAAGTTGTTGCTGTGATCATTATTGTTAAGCCATTGGGTCCCTGTTACAACTGAGGAGAAAATATTACCCCCTTTAATTCCCAGGAGAAAAACTTGTCTATATTTAAACTCCTTAATCTCCTTCGTAGTTTTATTTCATTGTAGTTCCTGAATATCGATTTGTTACCAATAAAGAACTGATAAAACTGAACAATTTATGAGAGATAAGAGCACCGTGCTGTAAAACCATGCACCATAGAGTACAGTGACAAAAAGATTACAATTTGTAATACAGCCTTCACTGAATTTAAAGCAATAAAAATACACTTAACTTATGAAGTAGAACTTTATGGAAGATTATTTTTACTTTTTTCTTTCCACACTGGCCCTCTATCCTTACCCCTCATATTCATAGGACCATTAAGACCTTGTTAGTGTTATTAAATGCGTCATAACCTAATGAAATCCCATAAAGAGGGAGTAAACATAACAGGAAACGCAACACTGAGTAAACATTAAGACAATTACATCTTACGTTACAGATAATAATCGCAAAGGAACAGATATTAATAGTAATAATAGTATTAAACGCTTTGTCTGACTTACAATAGGACAGTTCCTCCTTACTTAAAATAGGACAATGATTTCATATTCGCCAACCAGTAAATAGTGAACTCCAATTACTCTGTAAGAATGAGCACACGGTCCTAATGGGTGATATGACTTCCAAAGACTGATGGTCTCTAAAATATCCATATAAATCAAATCACATCTGCACCTTGATGGATATGTGAGTAGATTAGTAGCTTCAGGCCACAGAAACAAATTAACTTTTCATCTGATTTTTAATCACTCTAAGTAGTGAACTCTTGCACTTTTGCCCACAATTCTCCTTGGAACAAAAGCTTTTGGGTCAGATTGTAGGTTCAAATGTGACCTGATCAACAGAAAGAAAAAAAGGTACAGAGGTTCAGTTCCTTTACAATGATAGTTATGGCACTAAGATTTGGATGTGAATATCATAAATCTTTGTCGAATATCAAAATATGCTTCTTTTTTTTTAATCAATCAATCATTTGACCTGACTGCCGATTGGCTGAAAAAATTTATTTGGGGCTTGATTGTTTTTCCAAAGTGCTCTGATGTATTGTATGTTTGTAATTGTGTAATTCTGAATTGAAAACAAATGCTGTTTTAAATATATATATATATATTTTTTATTTCAATCTTTTTTATTGAGGAAATATCACAAACAGTCATGTACAAACAGTTTACAGGTATTCCCCTTAAATGTGTTATTTTAAAACATTATTTAAAATATAAAATATTATAAAAAAAAAACTATAATATTATAATAAATATTAAATAGTAATAATAATAATAATTATAATAATAATAATAATAATAATAATAAATAATATTAATATAAATATTAATATTATATAATATTAAAAAATATTATAAAACAGTAAGTAAAGAAAAAAAAGACATACAGGAGTCAGAAAACACACGCAATAAAAATAAGAATAAAATTATATATATACACATATACATATATATATATATATATATATATATATATATATATATATATATATATATATATATATATATATATATATATATATAAATAAAGTATGGGGGGGGAGGCAGAATCAATCACATGGTAGCGTCTGTAGCGAATTAAAATATTCCATGAAAGAGCCCCATTTATGGTAAAATTTTTCTGTGTTACCCCTGGATGAAAACCTTATCTTTTCCAGTTTAAGCAATGACATCACATTCTGGAGCCACACAGAAACCGAAGGTGTTTTAGAGGCTTTCCAGAGAAGTAAAATGCACCGTCTAGCCACAAGTGACGTAAATGCCAATATATCAGCCTGAGCAGGGTCGGTTAACACAGAGTTAACCGGGAGCCCAAATACAGCCAAGAAAGGATCCATATGAACCTAAATTCTAAGAACTTTAGAGAGAATCGTGGAATACTGGCTCCAGAAGTTGTGAAGTCTAGGGCAGAAGAAAAACATGTGACCAAGATTACACGGAGTACCGTGACACCGCTCACACTGATCGGTTATCTGTGGATAAATTTTGGATAAACGAGACTGTGAATAATGAACCCTGTATAATGCCTTAAACTGAATTAGTTGCAACCTTGCACAGGATGTGCTGGAGCGAACACATGATAATGCCTTTTCCCATCGCTGATCTGAAAAAGTTATTCCTACAGTAGCTCTTGTTCCCAAGACCTCTGAATTTTAGCTGTTGAATAGATATCTAAATCCATTAACTCTTTATATATTATTGATATGATAGATTTCTTGTTGGGCTTAAGAGACAGCAGCTCTTCCCAAAGTTGAGTATTTTTAATGCCACAGTTTTCCCGCTGTATATAGACAGGATCAGTCAGACCAGGGGGAAATAAGTGATTTTTCGTTATGGGCATTGTGGTTGAGGCTGAAACAAACTTGTAATTATTCCTGAATTGCGACCAGATTTTAATACTGGACTGAACCACAGGATTCTTTGTGAAAAAAGATGGATTAATCGGGAGGGAAGATGTCAGTAAAGCATTTAAAGAAGAGGAGATACAGGACTGGTCCTCAAGCCTACACCATAGCAGTTCTTGTGATTGAAGCCAGTAAGTCAATTTGTGAATGTGAGCCGACCAATAATACAACAGAAAATTAGGTAAAGCCTGACCGCCACTAAACGTAAATCTCTGCAAAAGTGATTTCCTCACCCTGGGATTTTTACCTCCCCACAAAAAAGAGGTAATAAGTTGGTCCAGTGTTTTGAAAATTTTTTTGGCCAAAAATACAGGAATACACTGAAACAGAAAAAGTAGCCGAGGCAAAATGTTCATTTTAATGGCGTTAATACGACCAATTAGAGACAAATGGAGGGAACCCCACCTTTGAAAATCCGACTTGATCTGGCTAAGCAATGGGGAGAAATTAGCCGAATATTAGGAAGGCAGAGTCCGGGTCACGTTGACTCCTAAATATTTGAAACCTGAAGGACTGAACTTGAAAGGAATGTCAGACTGTTTCAGTGTAAGAGCCAGAGAATTTATAGGATAGCATTCACTTTTAAGTAAGTTCACTTTATAACCTGAAAAAGAGCCAAATCTCTTCAACAATGATGAAATTGGTGGAACACTTGCCAAAGGATCAGAAACATATAGAAGGAGATCATCTGCATACAGTGACAATTTCAGACCAATATTATAGCGGGATACTCCGTGAAATGAAGTGAGTGATTGCAAAGCTAATGACAAGGGTTCAATGGCAAAAACAAAAAGTAAAGGAGAGAGGGAGCAGCCCTGTCTAGTGCCACGTGACAAAGTAAAATAGTCAGAAGAAATCTCATTTGTGTGGACGCTAGCCTGAGGGGAATTGTATAACAATCGAATCCATGAAATAAATCTGTCCCCAAAGCCAAACGTATTTAGGACGGCAAAAAGATAGACCCACTCCACCCGATCGAAAGCTTTCTCGGCATCAAGCGAGATGACTACTTCTGGACTAGTTAAAGAGTGATTGTCATTCTGTCTATTCAAAAGTGTGCGAACGTTAAAAAATAACTGCCGTCCTTTAATGAAGCCATTCTGTTCCTCTGAAATAATAGAAGAAAGGATTTTTTCAAGGCGTCTCGCTAATACCTTGGCCAAGATTTTTACATCCACGTTGAGAAGGGATGTGGGCAAAGAGCGTACTAGATTTATCCCCATGCTCATAATAAATTGCGCGGGAACGCAACAGGAGACGCTCAGCTTCAGTTGTTGAAAGCAAGTCAAATTCAGTCTGTAGCTCAAGTCGTTTCTTTTGAATGCTGGAAGTTGGATTGGCAGCCATTTGCTTGTCTAAATCATAAATGTTTGTAGTCAGATCCTGAAGCTTAGCTTTGCGGTCTTTATTGGAATGGACAGAATACGAAATAATTTGTCCGCGCATATACGCTTTAAGAGATTCCCACAGCAATGAAGATGAGACAGCATCACTCCTATTAAAGACTATATATTCACCTATTGCAGACAAGGTAAAAACGTTAAATGCCTCATCTGACAATAACAAAGAATTGAACCTCCAGGGTGAGGAAAAACGTGACTAGCCCACAAATTTGATATAACTGGTGCATGGTCAGAAATAACAATTGCGTGATAGTCAGACTCTGTGACTTTAGGGATTAGGGAATTGTCAATAAAAAATAATCAATATGTGAAAAAAACTGGTGCACCTGAGAGTAAAAGGAATATGTCCTAGCACTAGGGTTGTAAAATCTCCAAGGGTTTACAAACCCATTTTTACTCACAAAATCCGAAATGGATTTGGACATAGAAGACTGGGTCAGGGTTCGAGGGTTTGAACATTTGCCTAAAATGCCAGCCCAAAACAGAGCAAATAAACAAATCTGCAGATCCAAATCCGACTTTTAGAAACACAAATATCATTCTAGAAACTGCTTCCAGTTTCATTATGGAGAACTAACGAACAAAACAAAAAAACAAAACTTTAAAAGCTTTAAAGGCAAAAAGCAAACACACTTCTGCCTTATAATAAATTAGTAAAGACTATAATCAATGTAAAAGTCAGAATTGGTTCAGTTCTACACACTGGATATTAAAGCACTGAAAATGAAAAATAAAAAGTGAAAAATAAGCATTAAGTCATCACCAGCCTCCACATGCTTATTCATCCGGCCAGTCTTTATCAAGGCTTAACACATAACTGTGTAATTTAAAACTAGTAGTGACTTCTACATAAGCACATTACATAATCACTATTAACTGCAGAATAATCACCGACCTCGGCACTGACCTGCGATTACGCTAAAAGTTCTGAAAAAAATTTGGGGTCTGGAAAAAAAACCCTGGAAGTTTAAAGGGTAGTTCCATAAACATGGAAGGAACTCAGATTGTTCCTTTATTACAACCATTGATCTAGTTGTATTAAAGAGAAAGAGCTTTTAGTGTCATGCTCAACAAGTATGAAAATAATAAAATCAGTCTTCTATATGCATAGTGGAAGGGAGAGAGAATTTCTGTGTTATTTCTTATAAACAGATTATAGTCTTGGCTATATAAGATTATTTTATTGACATTTCTCAACATTTCTTTTGAATTAGCTTTACTGGTCCCTTATGTGGCAATTTATACATTGTGCAATATATTTCACTGTATATGTATTTGGCTGGGATGAAAGTAAAATTAAATTTTATCTGACATTATGACTGATGGTGTTCAAGCACTGAATATTAACCACCATGAGGATGTGATTTGGAGTCATAAAATGTGAATAAAAAGAAAATTAGGAACTATTTCAGTTGCCATAACCTAGTTTATGGCTTAACAATGTCGCAAGTTGTGTGGATGTGCAGACGTCATGGTCCATACAGACTTTTTTCAATCCACACTTGTCAACCGGACCTATTCCTAAACGCAGTGACTTGTGAGAAGGCACACATCTCCCAAAATTAATTTCTTCTAGCGAACGGCCTAGATTTCATGATTTTCGCCTAAATGACATACCCAAATGCCTGGTCTCATTGGAAAGAAGACAATCTCTAGTTTCAGATACAAGTATCAGCGTGATTCTAGGCCTTACTGCCACAGAGTTACAGAGGCTAGAATGGAGGATTTCATTTCCGCTCAAATCATTTTACTGTAAACTGACTAAAATACACTACTGTAAACACATGTCAGGAGCTAAAGACAAACTCAATGTCATAGCCACATGACAGCTTTCACCAGAAAAAATTTGAAATCAAAAGACTCAAAAATGGATTTTATATGCATTTTTTTCTACAGATATGTCTGTGCGTTTTTGTTTTTTTTGCCCCAAATAAACCTTGTTTACAAGAGTAAACAAGAGTTTCAAAGGCCTATAACCTTTTAACCCCTTTGCCTAGACCACTAGGCAGTAGTATCGGCTCAAAAAACACAGGAATTCTGTGTGTGTGTGTTCAAGAATTGCGTAATGACTGTCTTCACACGGCTCTAACAACACACACACACACACACACACACACACACACACACACACACACACACACACACACACACACACACACACACACACACACACACACACACACCCCTTGCCAGATGGCCCATGTCGCATCTCGTTGAAATCGTCTCCTTATTGGCTAAAGAGATAACAGGGTCTCGGATCATGAAATTGCTACTGGCTGGAACAACTGTCAAACAAACGGAGGGTGTTCCGAATAGAATGGAGAGCCATCATTTGCTCCTAAGCTGTCTATCTCTGCCCTACGGGCACCGATTGGCTCATGTGAGGGCTTGTTTGATTGGTAAGACTCTGGACTACAAATCTGACACCCAAGTGTAGTTTTATAAGCCTCCAATGAGAAGTGAGAGCCGAAAGAATGGACGGAAGTTGATGCAGCCTCGGCTCAGGGGCGTGTGTCCCGTGGCCGGGACGGTGTTCGTTAACGGGATGCAGAATGAAAAACAAAGTCATCCCGTTAACGAACACCGTCCCGGCCAATAAGCAGTGAAAATGTGGTTTTCATACATAAAAGTATATAATAATAATAATAATAATAATAATAATAAATTATTATTATTATTATTATTATTATTATTATTATTGACCCCTGTTTGTCTGGTTACGTCTACACATTAAAACCAGGTTGTGACTTTTATGAGATTCTTGTTATAGAGAAGCATGTGCTCCAGCAAAAGAAAAAATAGTCTAGTTTTCTGATAGTTCCTGATATGAAGTAACCTACAGAAAATGGTCTGAGTTTGAAGTTCACTAATCCGAAAGAATACATAGTAAAGTCATTGCTAAAGTCTCCAGTTCCAACAAAAAAAAACAAACAAAAAAAAAAACAGCAGACCACACGTTGTGACAGAGATATAGGAGCCGCACTCACCTTCTATCGCACAGATAGGTGGTATTATCCATAATAAAGCAATAATGTGTGGAAGTGCCATCAGAGGAGCCATCTGACTACGAAGAGCCGGGCTGTTCACTGAGGATGAATCCGCTGGTCTATCTGTAAAAGCGCCGTGTTCACACTGCCAGGCGGAGAGAGCACACTGAGAGCAAGCGCGCGCACACGCACATAACTACGGCTCGTTCGGGCGAAACCAATCAAATACGGACAAAGGGGGAGGGAGAGGAGGGGAGGGAAGGGAAGGGGGAGGTGTCTGGTCGGTAATGAGTAGCTCTGTTTAACACTAATCACTCATTATTATTAGGGTTCAAGCGCGAAGCGCTGGAAACCTATTGTTTTTGTTTGGATTATTATAATTATTATTATTATTATTATTATTATTATTATTATTATTCCGCCCTAGAAACGGTCGTGCAGCCCAAACCGTAAGGCCTAGAGAGCTCAAACTTGGTCAGATGGTAGTACTGGTCACAGTTACTCAGGGCCAAAATTTCAGCGGAATCGGACAATTTGGGACGCTTCAGCACCCCAAAACGTGTTTGTCCCCATAACCCCTAAACCCCTAAAACCCCTATGTCCAAATCTCAAGTGCTTTATATCAGTGGAATCCTTGGCTCAAACGTATATCTCCAATTTCATTTCCGCCATTAAATTTTTTCGCTATCGCGCATTTTATCCGAAACCTACTTTTGCTAACTAGTCCTAGGTTTTTCGCCTGATCAAGACCAATCCAGTGGAGTAATAATTCTCTGGAGTCTCAATGACAATAATTTTTGAAAAAACGTCGAAAACTGGCCCCTCACAGTCCAAACTTTTTGGACTGTGAGGGGCCAGTTTTACTAAAATGTCAATAACTCAAGAATTAAATGAGCTATCAACACCAAACTTGGGACACATGTGAAAGAGGTCAAACTGAGGTCACATTTCAAAAACCGCGGCGATTGGCCACTTGGTCAGGTTACTCGTTTCAACCAAGTATCCGGCTCATCTCTAATGGATATGACTTTGTTCATTTTAGGGAAAACTGGACGGGTGAGTACTTCACATGACATATGTTGTGGCACCCTCTGTAGCATGACATATGTAGCATGACATGACATATATTGTCATGTCAATCCAAAGGCCTTAAACGCTTGAACCCAGGAAATGCTGCTTGCAGCTTTAATTATTATTATTATTGTTGTTGTTGTTGTTGTTATTATTAGTATTATTATTGTTGTTGTTGTTATTATTGTTGTTGTTGTTATTGTTGTTATTATTGTTGTTGTTAATAATAATAACAACAACAACAACAATAACAACAACAGCAACAATAATAATAATAATAATAATAATAATAATAATAATACAGATTTATTGGGACAGAATAAATATATATATTTCACATTTTATAAGAACTATAACACATTTTATGGTGAGTGTTGGAAATTTAATTGCACACGTTTAACATCTTCTATACCTAATGAAATTAGGAAGTGATATTGATAGTGCTGGTGTTTTATAAGTTGTCACAATATAAATTTTAACCACCTAGTAACCACCACAGGCAGCTGCCAAAGCTGAACCACTTTCAGAACTGAACAGGTTGGTGCAGATGTTTACAGTTTAGAAGTTCTGAAATTTGTGATTTGTGATTGGTCCAGGAAGTCATCAGCAGTGACCCATGATCACTTTTCAGAAACATATTCCTCCCAGTTCACTACATACTACAGCCACAGGCACTGGCATCCAGAATCAAGCATCTTCCCTACAAGGTATGAAAGTCAACCCTCTAGGACTAGGGAGAAGGAGGCTCAGTTGCTGGTATCCCCCCTTTATGAAGAACAAGCTGGTATCAGCAATTCGACAAGGAAGGCTTCTGCCACCTGAGGGTACTCTGTAGTCATACATGTTCCAGTTATTAGGGATGTTTGCTTCTTTTTATCCATTCATTGACTGTGAATATCTATGACAATTCAGTAAATTTGTGTGAATGCTTGTATGAATCCTAGGCAAACTCTGATTAATTCTTAAGATCCCAACAATACTCTCTATAGTTCCTGCAGTTCCACCGGATCAAAGGGTTGAGGTGGAACCTTCTGTAATTTGAGAGACTGGGACAACAGATGAGGATCCATATGCAGAAATTTTATGAGCAACCAGGTAAGCAACATAAATTCGACCATAATCCATGAGTGAGTAAACAAGATTATAGATTTATAGACAGAGAGAGATAGAGATCAAGAGCAGAGGATGAACCAGAACACAAACCAAACAAAAGGAAACTTGTCACAGGTCATACAAAATGAGGTTAGATTAAATAAACAGCTCAAAACTTAAAGCTAATATCAACATGCTTTGTAATAAGTGAACTTTTTTTATGCATTGCATATACAGTTTAGTGGTACATCAGGAGGCATAGAAATTTGTGCAAGTGTCAGAGGTCATGCTCCCATAAAATATAGCCTCCGATACTTCTGGGGCACTTCATTTGCTTCCTTATAATAAAAGCATTTAAAGCTGGTGGGTAAGGGAAACATCCATTGTCCTTTTCACAAATCAATCAAAATCATGCAAAAAGTAGTATAAATACACAACTAATAAATACAGAAAAAAAGGTAACTTGGAGTACAATTAGGGCAGATTCTACTTAATTCTTAAACTGAAAAACCACGTCTCGTTGTTTATGTTTATATAGCAATGTTTATTGCTATATTGTGCTTTTATGGTGCATAAAAATAATTCAAGAATCTTTTATTGTCAATTTAATCATATACAGCATGTACAGTAGACAGTAAAATGAAACAGCGTTCCTTCAGAAACATGGTGCTACATAAAACACAGCACATAGACATACACTGTAATACATAACGGTACCCAGTTTTGTGAACTTTCAAGCTAGTTCAACACAAGTTTTATATACATAACCTTTTGTATGTACTTTCCATGATTAGAATCCCTTTTGGTAACATTATTAATTTGTTGTATAGAGTCCAGAATTACACCTAGAGTTCTTAATATTTATTACTAATACGATTTATGCCTGTGTTAAGATCTCACGTCAACAGTGCCATCTGGAGTTAATAGAAATAATTTGGTTGACAGGGAAGAGTAGAGTATTTCGAGTGGTTCATACTGTAGTTATCCATTAAATTCTCATTTGTTCCTCATTCACTCATTATCACAGCACTGATGGAAGCACTGATGTGAGGAATATAATTGGTTTACATCTTTGTATCTGTTCTCACTGCCTTTGACCCTACAGTATGTGTGAGGCTTTTACATGGTGAACACTCAGATGTGAAGACCTTAATACTTGGCTTGTACAATTTTGTTAACCATGCTAGCACCCAAAGGCCAGAAACATTTATTTTGTCTAGTTGTGTTATTTCATAGTCAGCCTTTTTGGCACTGATGTTTAATTTGAAGGAAGGAAAATTCTTGATGTCTCATGCAGAACTACATCATATATTTATGCCACACAAGAGAAATATGCAAAGCTGTGAGAAAGGTCAGATAAACTAAACAGAAAGGCAGAAACATAGATAGAATTGAGGAAATAGAGCAGAAGAATATGGAGCTGACATAAAAGAATCTAGGATAACAGCAACAGCAACCTCCAGTGTTGAGTCATGTCATGGGGTGGATATTTGTTTATGCTATTATATGAGCTGCCCACAGGGGGCAGGGGTAGAGGAATAATTTGGGTCATCGACACAAGTCACGGAGGATTTAAGTACACATGTACACTGTGCACAATTATTAGGCAAGTTGTATTTTTGAGGATTACTTTTGTTATTGTACAACTACGGCACGCTTGGTCAATCCAAAATGTTAACAAACCATCAAACCTGAACATTTAAGTAGTAAAAGTGAAGTTTTGGCATTCTTAGAATATCTATATGTACACCAATATTATGCAACTATTATTGTGCAGAATTATTATGCAACTAAATGAAAATCAAAGATTTCCCCATCTCACTTGTTTATTTTCACCTGTTAAAGTGAGAATAATAAACTCAAAATTTACAAATAAACATTTCTGAAATTAAAAAAAAAAAAACCCTCAGTGATCAATATAGCCACCTTTCTTTTCGATAACAGTCACAAGCCTTCCATTCACAGAGCCAGTCAGTTTCTTGATCTGGTCAGAATCAACTTTTTGTGCAGCTGCAACCACAGCCTCCCAGACACTGTTCAGAGAGGTGTACCGTTTACCTTCACTGTAAAGTTCCTGCTTAAGAATGGCCCAAAGGTTCTCAGTAGGGTTTAAGTCAGGTGAAGAAGGGGGCCATGTCATTAGTTTTCATCTTTAAGGCCTTTAATGGCCAGCCACGCAGTGGAGTACTTTGAAGCATGTGATGGAGCGTTGTCTTGCATAAAAATCGAAGTCTTCTTGAAAGATGTAGACTTTTTCCTGTACCACTGCTTGAAGAAAGTGTCTTCTAAAAATTAGCAGTAGGTCTGAGAGTTGATTTTGAGTACTGAGTCGAAGTGGAGCCTGGTTTCAGCCTTTCTTTCCTTGGCCATGTCTCTGGGAACTGAACACCTCATACTTCTTGACACTCCAGGTAGGATGCAGTTGTGGAATATGGCAGCAGTGGAGGATAACGGGTTCCTGGTAGCGTCATGTTTGATTCTTCTCAAATCTTTGGCGGTTAATTTGTGTCTTTTCTTCTCGACACGTTTCTTGCGACCCTGTTGACTATTTGCAACAAAACGTTTGATGGCCCTGTGATCACACCCCAAAATCTTAGGGCCTTTTTACACCTTGTCACTTCATGTGTTTTCTCTGATCCGATAGCTATCTGATTTGTTAAAACTGTTCCATTTACATTAGGCCACATAAATGCGTCTTGGCGAATCGGATATCAATCCGAGCTTTTTACTCTTGCCCAAAATGCAAATATATTTTACCTCATTTCTGGGTAGTTGAAATGGAACACGCTTTGGTGTATGCGGTTGCTACAAAAAACAGCAGTTACTGTTTGCTGCATTTTCGCTGGCGGCACCAGTGCATTTTAAGACCAAACGAGACGCCTGGGTGAAAGATCGGAGCCAGCACTGGTGGGAAAACATATTTGTTTCTGGTGCGATGCACGACTCTCACACTTGCGAGTGACGTACTTCTGTTTGGAAGGAGTATAGCGCTGACGTATGTGACTTGAACAACCACATTCATTTACACCTGTCCAGTTTCATCTGAAATGTGTCCCAGACCACCTCCTGAAGTGGTTTGAGTGATCGGATTTATATCCGTCTCAAAACTGTTTCGGAGGGCATTTAGACCTGGGGTCTCATTTATAAAGCGTGCGTACGCATAAAACGGGGCTGAAAACGTGCGTACGCCAGTTTTCGCACAAAGGTTGTGATCTATAAAAAACAAACTTGACGGGAAAATGTGCGCACCTTTAAGCAAACTTTGAGACGTGCGTACGCACATTCTGGAGACAAAGGGAATTGGCGACACAGATGGTGAGGTCGTGAACTGAAGTTAGATTGTAGAAAATACATGTGAGAAGAACGATTATAAGAATTAATGACATTTAATTTTCCACTCCATTTCACATTATCATGAAGATTATATCCAACAGTGTTATTTGTGCCGATTGTTTGAGGCTATATACATCTAGTAAAATCCAAATGTAATTCA
Source organism: Tachysurus vachellii (assembly GCF_030014155.1). Classification (NCBI taxonomy): domain Eukaryota; kingdom Metazoa; phylum Chordata; class Actinopteri; order Siluriformes; family Bagridae; genus Tachysurus; species Tachysurus vachellii. The sequence continues at coordinate 4,527,355 of NC_083466.1, forward strand.
AATTGTATTAAAAATAAAATAATAATAATAATAATAATCAGCGCTACTCCGTCCAGGGTGTATCCTGCCTTGATGCCCAATGACGCCTGAGGATAGGCACAGGCTCCCCGTGACCCGAGTAGTTCGGATAAGAATGAATGAATGAATAATCAGTGCTGCCTTACAGTCACATTGTCCACAACAGGAGCGCAGGAGGAGATGGCGCGACTACATGTGATACAAAATAGCATGAAATACCCTTTTATTAGAGAACTGCAGAGCACAGTGTAAAAACGAAATATTTTCATTAATGTACATATATCATAAAATGTCAAAGTCTGCAAATACAGTCATGAAGCACAATCGCTACTCATCATCGGTCCTAACTATTACGGTGTTCATTACAAAACCGTCATGAAGAAGCATGTGTTCACTATAACATTTTCGTCTTAAATTTGCGCCCACAAATTGATTCTGGGATTTTGTCAAGGTTTTGTAATGCTTCATGATGGCACTGCTGGCACTGTTGGAGGATTACGCCAATGGCAAAATAAGGAGAGAACGAGTTTTCAGGGACCATGATGATTTCCTGGCCAAGAAGCCGATTTAGATTCCCTAGAGCTGTGCTCTTAGATCTATGTGTTGAATTGGGTCCAGTATTAGAGAGGACAACACGCCGGAACCATGCCCAGTCCAAATACAAGTCCTCACCACTCTGGGGTTCTTGGCAACCGGCTGTTTCCAGCGGGAATTGGCAGACAGGTAAATTATTTATATTAAAAAACTATAAGTAATCCTCAACTTTGTCTCTAAGACCTTTTTGTATATGAAATAATTCTATTGGAATCTATCATCTCACCCTATAGGTCTGGTATATCACAGCCGTCCCTGAGTGCCATAATATCTCACGTTTTGAATGGTATACTTAATATGGGTAGTCGATACATCAGGTTCCCCTACACTGTGCGAGAACAGGCCGAAATTAAAATGCAATTTGCAGCAATGTCTGGTTTCCCAAATTTAATCGGCGCAATTGACTGCGCTCATGTTGCTATAAGGGCACCATCTGAAAATGAATTTGCTTATGTTAATAGAAAGCATGTGCATTCTATTAATGTGCAAATCATATGTGACTCCAACATGACCCTCACAAACATTGTGGCATGCTGGCCTGGTTCAACACATGATTCCTTTATCTTGACACATAACAGTGTAGGGAACAGACTAAATACAGGCGCAGTACATGATGACTGGCTTCTTGGTGAGTTTAACAATATTAAAAAGTAGAAACTGTAACAATTTTGTTTTTAATATAATTATAATAATGTTGCTTTTAATATAATTATAACCTGCAGGCGACAGTGGCTACCCCCTGAGACGCTGGCTCCTCACCCCATTTTCCCACGCACAAATCATCCGCCCATCTGCGAATGATCTGTAATTTATAAAGGGAACATTGCTTAGAGGTGTGCGTACGCACGGTTTTATAAATCAGAATTCTTTTTGGCGTACGCAAACTTTTAGTAGGGATCCTACGCACAGTTTTATAAATGAGACCCGTGGGGTCTATTTGACTCATCTGGAAAGTTTAATGTGTCATAACTTGGGTCTCCTTCCACATATTTGCCTGAAATTTACCAGGATTGTTCCAAATTATGAACTTTGCAAGTAAAATTAATTTTGTCTATTTTCATTGAACTATGTGTTTGTAAAATACACATTTAGTGGGGTAATAGGTCACACTTTTGCCCTTTTCAGCACAATGAACATACATACAGACACAAAAATGCACACATAAAATGTCCACTAACACACACACCCAAAACACACACTCACACACCACACACACACACACATACACACACACACACATACACAAATTGGGTATTGCATTTCATTAGGCCTCCAGAAAAAAAAAAGGCACACATTTGTAAATATTTCACACTTTTGATATGCCTTTGCCTAGCAGAGGGCAGAATATGATCTATGGAAATGATGCTACACACACACACACACACACACACACACACACAGTCAAACACTGTTCAAAGCATTGGGCATTGCATTTCAGTTGGCCTCCAGACAGAACAATTAGCTATACACTTGTAAACATTTTTGCTAGACAAATTTGCTGCGGTCTCCGACATCTGGACACACTTCAACAAGAACTGTGCTGAGAGTTTCACTCCAGGAGAACACATGACCATAGATGAACAGCTGTTCCCTACCAAGGTTCGGAAAGGACCCCAGTCATCAGAAGGGAGAAAGGCTGGCAGAGAGCGTGGTCATGAATCTGATGGAGCCATTTTTGGATGATGGCAGAAATGTCACGTCGGTCAATTTCTTTACTTCACTGTCACTGTCGCACAGACTGCTGCAGCGCAAAACAACGCTACTGGGCACGGTGAATAAAGTCCAGCGTGAACTTACTCAACTTGCAAAAGACACTGCATAGCGAGAGGTATTCTCCACTTCAGTGCTTAGAAGTGGCAGTGTCTCCTTGACAATTTATGCACCCAAAAAAAACTAGACTGTGTGTTCTAAGTTCCATGCACCAAGACGTGACGATCGGTGATGGCAGAAAGAGGAAACCCAACACGATAACAGACTATAACCACATGAAGGTATGTGAATGTGTGTATAATTTTACACCAGTGCTACAATGTTTTCTGATGTGTACTATACAGGCCTATAGAAAAAAGCACGTATACTCATGACTCTCTCTCTCTGCTTTTACAGTGTGGTGTAGACATGTTGGACCAAATGGCACGGATGTATTCCGTAAGAGCAGCAACACGCAGGTGGCCAGTAGCGTTTTTTTACAATATGCTTGACCTGGCGGTGGTGAATGCCTACATTTTGTACAATCATGTACAGGGTGGACAGGCAAAAGAAGATCATTTCTGAGTCTTCTAGCTAAGGAACTTCGTTGCCGATTCATGCAGCAATAAATATTGGCACAGAGGCGGGCTGCTGAAGCTGCTGCAGCTGCTGTGCCAGGGACAGTACAGACAACGCAGTGCCAGGTGCAAGAGAGCTGCAACAGGAATCGCAGCAGGTTTACCTGTGCAACATGTCAGAAATTCACCTGTGCCAAATGCAGGGACGATGGACACTGGGTCTGCAAACGCTGTAAAGTTTGAAACACTTTAAAATAAAACAGACTTGTGTATCCATATATTGTGAATGTGCTTCTTTTGTATAAATACGGCAGGCGTTTCTGAAGGTTTCCATGTCATACACAGAGGTTTGGCCTGCCTTGGATCTGAGCTACACTGAGTGAACAAATGCAAATGCGCCAGGCCTCACAGGTGATGGGGGTGTTTGCACAACAAAAGCAGGAGAACAATGGAGCTGTAGGGGTGTGTAATGAACACGGAACAGAGCGGACCCAAACGCAGGATAGCTAAAACAAACAGGGTTTAATAACAGAAAACACGAAACATGACGCAGACTAGAAACAGAACAAAACCACAGTAGATGCCGCGCTGCACGAGGCAACGCGGCACAGTTAAATACAACAAACAACGAAGACACAATAAGGATCAGGTGTAACGACAGGGAGGAGCAGACGAAGGCGGGGCAGACACGTGACAGGAAACGTAAATAAATGCATGTGGCATAAATGCATCCGGGCAGAGTCCTGACAGGGTGCTAGTAGGTGTGAGGTCCAGGGATTTTACGCAAATTTGCGCAGCCTTAGTAAATCTAGTGCTAAACATAATTATTAGTAGGTTTAATTAGACATTTTTAAGTTAAGTTTACTTGGGAATTCCCAGTTAATTTTATTGGCTTTGTTTTTAAATATTACTTAAGTAATGCTTATAAATATATTATGATTTATTGCCTTTTTTACACAAGATGCCTAGTTATCTTTTAGTTATCCTGAGTAACCTTTACTTTAAATATTCTTTAAACATTACCTAACATAATTTGTGATGTATTACAACTGATGTCTTCAATAAAAAAAAACACTGACAGACATTTTCCTTGAGTACTTTTATTTCCTTTAGTACTTTTATTAAACTCCTGAAAAACAATTAAAAAGAAAAAAGATAAAACAAATGGACAAACAGTCCAAGAAAGATTTTCTGAAACACTTCAAATGTGTTTCTTAGCTTTGAAGGATAGCTTAAGTTCAGGAAGTAAATGAAGCCCATGAGCAGAAGGCAGGCATTTGTGAGATTCTTGCATCCCGACAGTACCTCAGTTCCCTCAATGACGATGATGACGTCAGCTATGTTGGGATCTTCCTCTCCTGCGGTGCTGCCCAGAACAATGATCTTCATTACACGATTGGTGAAGCTATCTTCAATCATGTCTCTTCTGACATCCTGTCAAATACACAAATGAGTGAAAAAGTGGTTACAATACTGTACAGTAAGTTGTATGTTCTCTTTAATTTTATGTGATAAGTGATCACCCTTTGCACTTAAAGGGTTAGTTCACCCAAAAAATAAAATTTCTGTCATTATTTCCTCCCCCTCATGTTGTTCCACACCCGTAAGACCATCGTTCATCTCCAGAAGACAAATTAAGATATTTTTGGTGAAATCAAAGGGCTTCTGATCCACACATAAGCAGCAATGCCATGGCACCTTTTAAGGTCCAGAAAGGTAGAAACATTGCTAAAATAGAGAACATAACTATAGTGGTTCAACCTTAATGTTGTGAAGCGACGAGAATACTTTTTGTGAGCAAAAACGAAACTGGTTTGTCCGATTCTGTGTGGTGTCGGGACAAATGTATTTGAAGAGCATTAAATGTTTTAAATAAACAAGGGCAATCAGCATAAAGACAAGGGGTTGATGACTGACAGCCAGAATGTCCATGTTTGAGCTGTAAATGGTTTAAAAGTTGTAGCCTTTTTCTGACTAAAAGCTAAAAGCATTTTTTACAAAACCACCTCATGCTGTGGCACCTAAATGAAAGATGTGCACACACACACAAATTTAGAAGATTGTCCAGAATAACTTTCTTTCAGTTTTAGTTTTGTTTTACATTTTAACCAAATGAAAATTTTACACAAATACCTTTTAAGGTTTAATTAAGTAGTATTTAAAAAATATGAAACCAGAAGTGCTGCTGGACCAATGTTTACATCTTGTGAAGGTCAAGATGGCTGCCAAGATGCAGACACACAGTTTGGCAGGTTCTGTGTGTTTGATTCAAAGACCCTTTAATGACATCAAAACAACTTGGATTTTGCCATCAGCATGTCTGTCTACTGCCTTTGTATCTTTTTATCTTCTCCTGAGTTTAACTTATCCAAGAAAAATGGAGGATCAAGCCCTGTACCCAGCCAAGAGGAGTCAACATCTTTTACTCACAACACTGCTGGATTATGGCCATGCTAGGCCACCCCCAGGTAAACGTGAACCATCAGTCCCAACTAGACCATTTCTGGGAGTCATTCATCTTTTGATTATACTACTCTTGGCTGGTGATATTGAAGTAAATCCTGGGCCTCTATCATTAAACACAAAGCTGGCTCATTTACAACTACAGCTAACCATACCACATGCACAGCTAGCCGGACTACAGTTTCAACTAGCCGGGTTACAACTACAGCTAAACATGTTACTACCACAGCTAGCCGAACTGCAGCCACAATTAGCCGGGCTACAACTACAGCTAACCAGGCCGCAATCACAGCTGACTGGGCTGCATCCGCAGCTAACTGGGCTACGACTACAGCTAACCCGCTTACAACAGCAACTCGCCGGGCTACAACCGCAGCTAGCCGGGTTACAACCGCAGCTAGCCGGATTACAACAGCAGCTAGCCAGGATGCCACCGCAGCTAGCCAGGCTGCCACCGCAGCTATCTGGGCTACAACTGTCCTTTTCCTCTCATGTTGCTAATGTGACTCGCTCATGTCGGTTTCTTCTCTACAACATTAGAAGGATTCGACCATTTCTGTCCACACAGGCTGCTCAGGTACTTGTTCAGTCTCTTGTCATTTCTAGACTGGATTACTGCAATGCACTGCTGGCAGGTCTACCTATGAACGCAATCCGTCCTCTGCAAATGATCCAAAATGCAGCTGCCCGGCTTGTTTTCAACCTGCCAAAGTTCTCTCATACCACCCCGCTGCTGCGATCCCTCCACTGGCTTCCGGTAGCTGCACGCATCAGATTCAAAACACTGATGCTGACCTACAAAGCCAAAAATGGACCAGCTCCCTCTTACCTCAAAGCCCTCATCACTCCTCGCACTGCACCCCGCACCCTCCGATCTACCAGCACTGCTCGACTGGTTCCACCATCTCTCAGGGTAAGAGGCAAGTATACTACAAGACTCTTCTCTGTACTGGCACCAAGGTGGTGGAACGAACTTCCCCTAGAGGTCCGGACAGCTGAGTCACTGGCTATTTTCAAGCGGCGGTTGAAGACCTACTTATTCAGGAAACACTTCAACTAGCACTTCTTTCATTATCTTTTGCATTTAAAAAAAACAAAAAAACAAAAAAAAAAACACACCTTTGACACTTTCATTGTAACTTTGAACAAATGTTTTAAACTCATGGTATCTTAAGTATGTAACTTAGTGATCCAGCATTAATGTATTCAATGTTAGAGATTTAAGCACTTATGTACGTCGCTCTGGATAAGGGCGTCTGCCAAATGCTGTAAATGTAAATGTAAATGTAACTGCTTTTAACATGGCTACAACCGCAGCTTACTGGGTTACAACTGCTGCTAACCTGGCAAGCTGGGATGCAACAACGGGAAGTTAGGCAACAACCATTCCTTGATGGGCTATATTAATCACTAGCTGTGCTACAATCACAGGTAACTGGAGCTTTAACATTAGAAGCTGGGTCACAACAATTACTGTCAAGGCCACAGCACCAGTCAGCCTTGTCACAAGCACAGTTAGCTGGGCTGCAGTTTCAGTTACCGTTAGCGGGGCTACAATCACAGCAAGATGGGATACATTTACACATAGCAGGATTGCAACTTCAGTCTACAGGGTCTATATCAAATGACCCGTTTGTAACTCTATGACTAAAATGGGCAGAAAAATTATGTATCCGATGTTAAAAGCATCTCCAATCTTATAGATCAGTATACCCTCAATCTGGCATTGAGGATACTGGATGATCCATATCACCCACTTTTCCTAGAGTTCTACTTACTCCCATCTGGATGTAGATTTCGAATGCCACCAACAAAAACTAAACGTGCCATTACATCATTTGTACCGAGGAGCATTCAGTTACTGAACAGATCAGACATAGGCACATAGAATTTTGAAAGAAATTTTTTAATTAGCTATTGATTCATTTTTAGATATTGGACTGATTATTGTATGTCACTATCATTGCTGTTTTTGTGTTATGTTTTTTTTCTTTTTTTTTGTGTCTTCTATTTTGTAATGTTGGATGTTAATGTGGCTTCCTTGAGTGCAAAACAAATTCCCTTCGGGGCAATAAAGGTTTCAATTCAATAAATATGTTCGGTTTCGAGACAACGTGACCTCATTGCACCTCCATTGACTGTACAAAAATGTTCCTCTGCTATTGTAAAATTAAAATCCTTGAAAATCCAGCAATTAAGAAACAACATAAAATGCATTTCTTTCAAACTTTTAACAATGCTAAAATTTTTTCGGGATTCACGATCAAAACCAAAAGGTCTTTTGTTGGGCCATATTATTATTCGTAGTATTGTTAATAAAACAGAGCAAATGGAACATTTATTAAGTGAATCTAATATTGATATACTAGGAATATCTGAAAGTTGGTTGACTCATTCATCACCTTTAGCAGCCGTCAACATTCCATGATATAATGTATTCAGAAGAGACAGAGAAACAGGGCGAGGAGGGGGAGTATTGGTTTATGTTAGGGACAATTTTAAATGTGAATTAATTAGGTGGCCAGTAGAAGTTAATGTTGAATGCATTGGTTAGAATATAACACTGTCTACAGCAATGTCTTTCATAGTGATTTGTATGTATCGACCTCGCTCTGTGAAAGATATATTTTATGATCATTCACTCACTCTCTCACTCATTTTCTACCGCTTATCCGAACTATTCTCGGGTCACGGCGAGCCTGTGCCTATCTCAGGCGTCACTGGGCATCAAGGCAGGATACACCCTGGACTGAGTTATTTTATGATCAATTTGAGACAATTTTAAAACAGTGTAATTCTAAAAGGGAATCTTTTTCATGGGTGATCTTAATATCAACTGGGACAATAAGTCAGACAGAAAGAAACTGAAACAACTTGCAGACAAGTATAATTTAACACAGACTATAAAAGGACCAACAAGAATAACAAATATGTCAAAAACAACAATTGACTTAATATTTACTAATAAGCCTGATAGAATTTCTACGACTTAATTTTCTATCTGGACTCTCCGACCACAATTTTATTGTGCTCAAGAAAAATTAAGAGACAGCACTTAATGACACCTACTAGAGTTACTCATCATTACTTTATACCCAAAGGTGATCAACAAAATCTGAAAAATGAACTGCATCAACTAGATTGGGCTAACGTATTGAACAACAATGATATTGACGCTAGTTCTGACATCTTAATTAAAAGCGTCAAAGACATTTTAGCCCATTTTACAAAAAAGAGGGAATACAAACAACGAAGAAAAAAACCTTCCCTGACTAAGTGATGACATTAGGAAATTAATGAAAGAGCGAGATCATGCACTTAAAAAATCTTTAAAAACAGGGATTACAAGTGACCGTCAGATTTTTACATCACTTAGAAATAAAGTTGTAAATCAGATCCGTAAAGCTAAAGCAAATTTCTTTATTGAGATAATTAAAGGGACAGATGGAAATTTCCTTATTGACCGGTTTAATATTTGCTTTTGAAAACATTCGGAAAATTAATATGGGAAAATTTAAATGATCTGTTAGGATGAAATAAAGGTGTAAATTACAAAGATCTGCAACTTCAAGTTAATGCTATTGTTGTAAACTTTTTCCAGAGAAGACCAGGAGACTTGGATATCCTTGTGCAGTAGTCTTTATTGTAGATACACGATGAAACGAGTCTGCAAGTCAGAGCGTACTGGCACGGGCGCTGCAGTCATCAAGTCTGACTTAAAGTTGTAATATATTGTAATTATACACATTTTAGGGGCAGTCCCATCAGATAGAGACAAAACACTCAGGTGACAATCAAAGCATGAAAGGATGTAACAGCCCCCACACCAGATCCTGGAATTTCACTTTAAACTGGCCACCTTAAATGGCCACCTTAAACAATGGGACAAATGTTGCAAAGAGACAGATGATACCCTGAGTTACCTTGCCCCTTTCCTTTCATATTAATGAGATACAGGAAGCACAAGTCTAATGTAAAGTTTGAATTTAACTAGCATTGTAACTTGATTGGGCTTCTACATGATCCACAGAAATATGCTAGATCTAAAAGGAAAAAAACAATGACTTAAAATTATTTTCCCACACTATGCTAACTGATAATTTAGACATTATCGTCAATAGCTTTAACAGATTCTTTATTAGCTCAGTTGAGGATTTGACAATGCATTTTAAATGCTCAGACATCCCATATAAGCCTCTAGATGCTAATAAACCAATATTTAGTATACAGGATATAGCTGTCCCTGACGTTATAAAAATAATTTCATCTCTAAAATGTTCAAAAGCCAGAGATACTTTTGGTTTTACTAATAATCTTTTAAAACTCCATAAAACTCTTGCAACTCTTAAAACTCTTGCAAGCCCAATTGCACACCTGATAAATCTATCTATAAAACAGGGAATAGTGCCCTCAACATGGAAGACTGCTAGGGTTATCCCAGTCTTTAAGACTGGTGATAAGACAAAACCAGAGAATTTTTGCCCAATAAGCATTCTACCAATAATTTCAAAAATAGCTGAAAAATGGGTTGCCTCACAGTTAATTGAACACTTAAACAGTTTGGCTTTCGCAAACAACACTCAGAAACAGAAACAGCCACTTGTTATTTTCTTTTGAATTTAAAAAGCCTGTTAGACCAGGGCAGCTTTGTAGGGGCTGTTTTTCTGGACTTGAAACAAGCTTTTGATACCATTAATCATAATGTGCTTCTTGCTTAATTGACTTATTTTAATTTTTCTGAAAGAGCACATTGTTGGATGCAATCATATTTGTCAGACAGAAAACAGGCTGTACAAATAGGAAATTCACAGTCATCTTATCTTACTTGTTCGGCTGGAGCCCCACAAGGCTCAATACTGGGGCCGATTTTATTCAGTCTCTATGTTAATAACCTACCAAATGTCTGTTCAAATATCAAATGATCAAATGATGATACAGTATTGTATACTCACGCAAAAACAAAACAAGAAGCTGCTGCAATACTTTCTGGGGTCATGGTACCAGTGTCCCTTTGGCTCCGAAACTCATGTTTACATCTGAATACTACAAAAACTGTCTGCATGTTCTTCTTACGGCAGCCAGTAGAGGGGCCAGAGCCATCTGTCTTAGTCATTGGAGAGAGACTAGATGTGGTAGAACAATTTAAGTATCTTGGTGTGGTCTTTGATTCACATCTGACATTTAAACAACATGTAAAAAAAAATCTCAAATATTATAAAATTTAACTTGTCAAATTTCCAACATATAAGGCCTTTTACTGTTGAGTTAGCAAAGGCTTATATGCATGCAATGATATTTACTCACATAACTTACTGTTATACAACTTGGTCTCATACAACCGAGAGCATCTTAAAACCCCTCAAGTCTCTCTTCAAGAAAACATTGAAAATTCTAGACAGGAAACCTATACATTTTCATCATTGTAATATTCTAAGTAAATATAATATCCTAGATCTTGACAGTTATCAGATGTTTTTGGATGTCTGTCTCATTTTTAAAGTTTTGAATGGGCTTGCCCCGTCACCATTAAGAGACTTTATACAAAAAAAACTAACATTAAAGTAAACACTAGGGCATTAACCACAAGAAACTGTAATGTACAATGGCGCAGAACTAAACTTAGCCAAATGGTGGTGTCTATCAGAGGCACACAGTCTTGGAATACATTACCAACTCAAGTTAGGAATTGTGACAATTACTTAACCTTTAAAAAAAAACCTTAAACAATGGCTGAAATCAAACCAGCGATGTACCCATTTGTAAATCATTTTCTTATTGGATGTCTGTTCCTAGTGGCCTTTTAACTTCTGTGTGACTGCTGTTTACTGTACTTAGTCTCTGTTGTTCTGTGTAATATGTCTACATGCATGTTATGCTTGTAAGTAATTCCGGCATATTTACACTGATGCTCATTGCTGATTTGTTGATTAATGTGCACTGTCCTAATTCAAATAAATAAATAAATATATAATGTAGCATCTAGAAATGTGACCATACTGGCAAAACTGATTATTATTACTATTACTATTATTATTATCATCATCATCATCATCATCATCATCATCAAGTCCTGAAATAGCACCTCTACTTTCTGTGTGCTTGATTCTAGGTTTTTAACAGAAGATTCTAAGTGTCCATATCGTCATTTTCTATTTATTCTGTTGCACATAAGGACAGGAGATTCCTTGATAAATACAAATCAATGTATTTGTATCAGTGTACAAATGTACTGAGCATTACCATAGTGTAGGTATTCCACTAGACCAAAGCCACAATGTCTCAGTATAGAGCTCTGTCCTTTCAGCTGGATCATAAAGTCACCTTTAACATCATACTATTGTCTGATTTCTGTTAAACCCTAACACTTTATTCATTGCTGGCTATAAGAGCTGAATTAGTGCTACTGTTTGTTGGAAATTGGTGAACTGTGTCATGGTAAACAAAGAAAATTGTCAAAAGACATACAAGTACAGTATGTTTCCTAAAGTAAGTTAGTCATTTCTATCAGTGTGTCTATGACATAACTAAAACTACAATGTATTATATAATCACATACAAACCTACTTTACCGTTTAAACATCATAAACAAGTGCTTAGTGCCCTGCAGCTGCAACCTAACAAATGCTGGCAGATAAAAATGTGTTGAGTTCTAGTGGGAACAGAATAGAGTTAACTCTATAACATCAGAGACATCCGTAATCTCACGGTCATGTTTTAGAAAAGATTCAGTAACAGAAACATTGACCTTTGGCAATCAAATGTACATGCAGTTAAAGTGAAAGCAAACTTTCCACTGAACTTTCTACTCTCTAGAGGAGTTTTTTATTTATCCTTTACATACCACATAACACACACAAGACTGAATGACTAAATGAATGCACCATTTAATTAATCAGTAAATTTTAAATGACTATTGATTACAGTGTATCATGGACAAAACTGTCAAGAAAAGTACAATAAACTCAATTTCATGTCCTGTGCACCTGTAACACACTGTGGAGTGTTTGCTTGTTTGCTTCTTTATTCATTTATACCACAAAATTACCACAATTATCATTTGTGTCTGTGGTTAACTGATAACAGGTTGGTAAAGGAAGGATCTTTGATGTGGTTTTATAAGTTTTTGTAAAGTCTTTCACTGACTCTGTATCACTGTGTTATGTCTCTTAGAGCACAATGATATAGTGCAGAATCTGAGCGCTTTAGACCTCTTGTAGGAGAAAACCGACTCCAACCTACATTGGCCCAGGCTAGCTCCTGCAATCTGACTATAAGTTTAAACAACTGTCCTAAGTAAAAATTCAAAGAAGAAATGATCAGCCAAACTCACGAAGAATGGATTCAGTTGAGGTAGGTTTATTGACAGTCGTATAGACAGCAATTAACCAGCTGGTACCAGGGATACAAGTTTGTCCAGTAGACGATACTTGCACCGAAGCACTGCTGATTGCAACAAGCTTATATACAGTTCTGACATGCCCCCCCTTTTGCCATACCCCCTTCGTTATCCAATCATAATTCCGCTCACGTACACAGTTTCGCCCGCTTCAGAAATTACCATTATTTCCACATTGGAAAGTTTTGCCCGTGCTTTAGGCCCTCTCAATTTTCCATTATTTTCCATCCGGAGGGCCCCGGTCTCATGGACTTTGGACCTACGTCATCAGGCCATGGAGTTTATAAGTTGGTTTCATGTGCTTTTTGACTTATTCTCTTTTTCTGGGGTCAACATAACACACTTATTCATGGGTATGTATGGATTTTCCTTGTACTCTAGCACTTTTTCTCTTCTATATGATTAAAACCTGTCCTTCTACTGTTCAGTCTCTGTGAATATGGTGTGCAGTGGTCATTGGTTTACTCATTACCCCAATGGCCATGTATTGCATATGCTTACTAAGGCCCTGTTTGTGGTGTGTTCTAGCTTCAATCTCTGCATGGGTCAAACACCTTCTGGATGAAACCGACCTTTCCACACCTTCACCTACTGCTGATCTTTTTACTGAGGTCATTACTCATTATATCCAGGATATGGAGAGTCGTGGTCGACCCAGCGACACGTCTGCTGTTAAGGGGGTTGATGTCTCAACACAGACTGCTACAGTTGTTACCAAGTCTACTCAGACTCTTCCACCTCCATCTACACATACTCAGGCTACTCAAGCTCCATGGCGTGTCAATAAAAGGACTCAACACCCTCCTCGCTATGCTGTCAAACCTTTTTATGTTAAGAAGTGACTCCTTATGATTTTGCATTTCTTTATTAAAACCCTTCTGCTCAGTTTTTCCTTAATGCTGTGTGCGCGTGTCTTTTCTGCCTGTGTGTGTGTGTGAGTTGGTTTCTGTGTATTCTTAGCCTATAGGGGTGGTTAATCAATCACTGACCTCGACGACCTGCTTGCTTCCTGACCTATGCACAGTATAACACTTGACTCTTGATGTACGTTTTTCTCATCTCATCTTTCCCCTGGGCCGTGGTGTATCTTTATCTTATAAAAATCCCACATAATTCCCCCCTTTTGTAGCTGCAGAGCTACAAACTCGATGGAGTTATGGGTGGCAAAGGGAAGCATGTCATATTTTATGCTAGCACAACATACATCATACATACATTATTCATGTCTAAACATTGGTCCAGAGGTGAGCGAAAAAACCCTCCCATACTTGCCAATTGATAGGGAAAAATTCTCACCTTGTCAGCTTTTTTATGCTCGACAGTGTATTCATCACCTGGACCTTGCACTTAAGTATATACATCCCAGCATGTTATATGCATTTACATGTTTTTATGTCATATTAATTATGCATTACATGTCATGTCGATTACAGATCACTTATAGTACTAGATTACTGATGTGCCCTACTTATTACATACATCATTAGTGAATACATTATTAGTGAAGGTTATCTATTACTCTTTGTGTGTGGGTTCTCTTCGTTGTTCTCTGTCGCCTCTTAGAACGGTGTACTTCTGCCCCTGGTGGCTTTGCACCACGTAGAGAGGCTTGGTGGGGAACAGGGGAGAGGTTACTAGCACTTCACCCCGTTCCCTAGGTTGCCTTCCAGCCCTTGCACTTGGTAAGGCTTCCAAGAGCTGTTCTACTTTTACGGGTTGGTCACCCCATAGTCTATCAGTCCCTGCACAAATCGTGATGGTTTCCATGTTCTTCCACATTGGTGTGTTCAAAGAATGCCACTCTAGGTTTCCCACCTTGAGTCCATACGATACCTCTCGCATCAGGTGGTATTTCGTGTATGTTACCCAAATCTGGACTCCTTCCTCGTTCAAGGGCCCGTACACCTGTTTCTCCCGTGCTGCTACCCACTTTCTGTCCATGGTGATGTAGTCTGCCTGTTGTGGAATTGGGTTGTCCCAGTGGGTCAACCTCCACTCTCCCAGTTCGTCCCTCAGGATGTCCCTGCTTTGTCCCATATTCGTCATTTTCTTCTCCACACTTCCTGTTACTTTACAGGACACAAAGAACACGGGGACAAACAACACATAACACCATTCTAGTTTTCTAGATTATAAATAGTTCTACGCAATGTGTACTACTTAGGTTTTAACTTGAGGTGCTTTGTATATACTTCATTGTTTTTTGTTTTTTATGTAATTTTATGTTACTCATTTTTATATTTTTTATTTTTCTTCCATCTTAACATACCACACTACATTTTATTTACAGGAATTTTATATTGTCTGGGCAGGCCAGTGCCTTTTTGGGGATGTCATATATCCCGAAGGTTTTCATTTCCATGTACTCTGGTTCAATATTTTCTACGATCTGCAGATTCTGTCCAAATATAGACTGTGTGGCATTAGAAATCATTTTACGAATCAAAGGTATCACACAGCAAGTAATCAGCATTAGTATTAACAAGAATGTTGCTAGCACCGTCCCCATTCGTGCTAGAATAGCTCTCCAGCTTCCTGAAAACAGCCAGTACCACCAAGTTCTTCCGGTTGCATCTGGTTTGTGGGTGTTTCGCACATGTTCCATGCGCAGATCCTCCAATGCTTTGAGGGCTATGGTAAGGTTACCTCCTTCCCCTGTATGGATTGGTATTACTGAACAACATTCATCTCCAATCAGACTGCACACCCCGTCATCGGGTGCTCTCATGGTATCGATGGCAAGTCTGTTTTGTAATGCCATTACAGATACTGCATGTAATTGTTGCTCGATTCCCTGAAAAGCTAGGATTGTGGCGTTTACGAATCGCTGTTGATTATACCATATGTAGTTGATCCATTCTGCGTTTTTCTTCATTTGTAACCATGGAAAGAACACTAAGAGGTTATCCACGGCCGATTGTCCCTGTGCTCTATACTCATCCGGGATGCCTACCGGAATTCCTGCCCAGTCTACATAAACGGATTTATCCTCATCATAGCTGAACCTTTTCCGCCTCCTTGGCAATCTAGTCGGCACAGGATTCGTGATTGGTCCTAGGGGAAGAGTCGGTACAGGATTCTCTATCTGTCCTATGGGCAGAACCCTTAGGGCCCCAATCAGGATTACTGGGGCACAGATTCCTCCCCATTGCTCTGGAAGTTTTTGTCGCAATGACTGTCCCTGTCCGCAATACCAGAATACATCTGCTATTGGCAGCGTTCCTTTTTTCACCAGGTCGGAGATTGTCCAGATATGTTTCGATATTTTCCCGTCTACCCCCAAAGATGGTACTCGTACATTTTTATTGGCTTCCCACACTTCCTCACAGTTCTTTAGTTCTCCCAGTTTTTTATGGCCATATCCTCTGTAGCAGTGGGGAAATCGTAGATCGTGTGCTATTTTCACATTTCCGGGTGGCTTGGAAGCTATTGGTCTTGTTATTAGGGAGGCTATGCTCTCACAGCTTTCTTCATACAGATGTTTAGTGCCATACCTTATTGGCGTTTCTCCAGGCTTACTTATTGGCCTTTTCACTGATGGAATAGCTGGGTCGAAGAAACGATTCAGACAGAACGGGACACATCCCTGGAATGCGCATGGTGACATAAGCTTGCAGCTCCGCATCTGGCATGTTGCTAAATTTCCTGGAATTGGGCCCACCCTAACAGGTAAGTTCCTCCGAGCACATATTACACAGTCTGTTTTCACAGTTTCTTTGGCAGTGAACATCAGCCATTTAAGGTACAGATTTTCCGTTCCTTGGTTGACTTCTTCCAAGTGTTCCAGTATTGTTTGTTTTGCTTCACGCGGTACCCGTGTTTGCTGGATGCCTTCTGGGTTCTTCTTTTCCTGGCTCTTGCTGGTCGTGTTGTGGGCGTATGATTTTACCTTACTGCCTCTTGTGCCTCCAGTTTTTATCTTCCACATTTGAGTACAGTCTATCTGGACCGTTGTTCGCTTTATGGTTCTCAGCAGCCCTGCTGCTATTATGAGTATAGCTGCTATCGCCATCGTTATTAATATTGCAGACATTGGGTTTATTCTTCTAACATCTCTTTGGGTCATTTTCATTTGTTCTCTGGTGCCACTTGGGGCCATCTTCAGCTGCTCTGGGGTTCCCGACGGTGGCTGTGTTCCTGTTGTCGAGTTCTTGCTCTTGTTCTGGATGCTGGTCCACCCCTTATATCTTCAGGCACTATATTTTCTATCCCTTGATCTATGCTGTCCCACCCAGCAAGTATCTGTTCCCACTCTGCCCTGTTAATAGTGGACGGTATCTCAGCCTCAGGTAGGGTTGGGCTGTCAGCCCGTTCTTGTGTTCTTGCTGCTTGGGGCAGTTCGGGAATCTGTTCCACTTCGCGTCTTAGTGCATCTAGTGCCTGTTCTACTCCTACCCTCCAGCGATTCTCCTGTTGTGGGCTGATCACTGTCTGGGAGGTTCCTTCCTCGGGCTGCCCCAGCCTGTCATCTCCCGGGGCCCCTACTGATGTTTCAGGTAGCACCTCTGGCGGTGCCGGACAGGGATCAGAGTGCTCTTCTGGCGGCACCCTCCCTTCTTGGGTCTCGTCAGGCCGTCTTGCCTCTGGTGGTGGGTCCTCTGTTGGTGTGTCTTTGTCTTCCTGTGTCTCAGGTGTCTCAGATGTCTCAGGTGTCTCTGGTGCTTCAGGTGTCTCCGGTGCTGGGTCCTGTGCCTGTCTGGTGAATACTTCTGGGGCTGAGGGTACAGCTGGGTCTCGAGCACGTGTGCAATGATTGAGGTGGTACCATCCAGCCTTACCTTCTACCTTTACGGCTGTTGGTGTGGCTAGGGTTACCTTGTATGGTCCTGTCCTTCTTACGTCGTTCCACTTCCTTTTGAAGGCTCTGATGTACACCCAGTCTCCTGGTCCTACTTTTCGTAGTTCGTCGGGTAGTTCTATCGCTCTCGCTTCTGTTGCCCCTTTTACCTGTTGAAACAAAGTTCTGTGTATTTGGGTTAGGTGTTTTACATAACTAGCCAGTTCCTCTTCTAATTGTTCGAGTGGGGGGCCTTTGTAGGGACCTCTCAAGTACGGCACCGGCATGGGTCGACCCGTAAGCATTTCGTGTGGTGTCAAGTGTGTGATGCGATTCGTCTGCATGCGCATACTCATCAATGCCAATGGTAGTGCTTGTACACATGTCAATTTGGTCTCTGCGCAGATTTTAGCCAATTTTGCTTTTAGTGTCCCATTAGCCCTTTCCACCATACCCTGCGACTGCGGATGATACACACATCCAACTTTGTTCAAGAAATGCATACCATTATCCGAACTGATCTTATCGGGAATTCCAAATCGAGGTATCACTTCTCTACAAAGGAATTTCACTACCGTCTCAGTGTCAGCATGTGCTGTAGGATGGGCTTCCACCCACCTACTGAACCTGTCCACTACCACCAAAACATATCTTTTCCTTTCTTTCCTCTCAACCATGTCGATGAAATCAATCACTAAATGTCGGAATGGACCGTCGGGCTGTGGGATGTGCCCTATTGGAGCGGTAAAGCTTTTCCTGATATTACGTTTGGCGCATATTTCACAGCTAGTTAATACATGATCGATCGTTGGGTCTAAAAATGGCGACCACCATGTTCTCTTAAGCCTTTTCACCACCTCCCCCCTTGCGCAATGGTCCAAACCATGCGCAGTGTTGATCAGGGTAGTCAAAAGTGATACAGGGGCAACAAAGTGTCCATGTGGCCCTCGCCATAGGCCAGTTTGCCTGTGTTTCCGTGCTCCCATTTCCTCCCAACGTGTAGTCTCATGGACTGATGCTGCATTCTGTGAGGCAGCTAAAGATGCCAAGTTGGCCTCTGGTGGAGGAGTGTCATGCGGGACAGTAACTGCTAGGATATCTACTCGTTGTGATGCCACCTTTTTAGCGGCTTCATCCGCTGCCGCATTTCCCTTGGACACGAATGTGCCATCCGTTTTGTGAGCAGCACACTTCACAATAGCTAGTTTAGCTGGGAGTTTGATGGCATGTAATAGATCTGAGATGGCCTGACCATGCGTAACCGGTGAGCCGTCTGCCCTATGAAACCCGCGCTGGGCCCAGATTGGTCCGTATAAATGACACACTCCGTAAGCATATGCTGATTCAGTGTAAATTGTGCATGTTTGTCCACTGGCCAATACACATGCTGCTGTCAATGCTTTTAGTTCTGCCAATTGGGCTGAACAGGGCTGACTCACGGGCAGAGCCTGGACGGTTTCGAAGGATGATAGGTCAAGGCTGGGGGCCACGATCGCATAACCAGCTACATTCCCTTCCGTTCCCCTAAAACACGAACCGTCGACAAAATAAGTCAGAGTTGAATGTGGCAGTGGCTGATTCTCGAGATCTTGCCGCGCTTTTAGATGCGCACTGGAGACAGCATGACAATCATGTGGCTCTCCTTCTAAAGGGGTCATCATTCTGTCTGCCGGATTTACCGTACGACATCTCTGGATTGTTAATTCAGGTGCTGACAGAATTACGTCATATCCTGTTTTCCGTGCATGGGTAATTACGAATGCTGGGCTAGTCAAGAGGGCATGCAGTGCATGGGTCGTATACAGGGTTGTTGGGTGGCCCATAGTTATCGTGGATGCCTTTTGATAAGCAAAAGCAGCCGCTGCCAACCCTCTGTAACAAGGAGGCATTCCCTTTTCAACGTTATCAAGTGACGTACTAAAGTAAGCGATAGGCTGCTTTCCCTGGCCCTGTTGTTGAGTTAAGACTGCAGTCGCAAAGCCTTGTTTCTCAGAGACGTATAGGTGAAATGGTCTGCTATAGTCTGGTCCAGCCAATGCGGGTGCAGAGCACAGATCACCTTTTAGCAGCTCAAATGCTGCGAGGGCCTCTGAGGTCCAAGTAAGAGATGCTTTTTCATTTCTCTGATCGGCTGCATGTATCAGTGCACGCAGAGGAGCTGTTTTTAACGCAAAGTCACAGATCCATTGTCTACTATAGCCCACCATGCCTAAAAAGGAAAGCATTTGTTTCACTGTTTGGGGTTTTGGGGCGGTGCGTACCGCTTCCACATGAGCTGGTGTAGGAGACCTATCTGTTCCTTGTAACATCCTACCAAGGTACTCAACTTTCTCTTTACAAAACTGCAATTTCTCTCGGCTGACTTTATGACCATTTTCTGCAAGCATGTTGAGCACTGCTAGTGAGTCCTTTCTGCACTGCTCTCTGGTTGGGCTGCATATCAACAAATCATCAACAAACTGAATTAGAATGCTAGAAATGTCAATCGAGGCCAAGTCTTCCGCCAACACACGGTTGAAGATTGATGGGCTTTCACAATACCCTTGTGGGAGTCTTGTATACGTATACTGTTTACCTTCGTATGTGAACGCAAACAGATGTCTCGAATTTGGATGTAAGGGCACACTGAAAAAAGCTGAACATAAATCTATTACCGTATACCACTTTGAGTCTTTTGGGATATTGGACAGGAGAGTGTGCGGATCGGGCACTACAGGTGTCTCTGCTTGTACTACTCTGTTGACTGCCCGTAGGTCATGCACAAGTCTCCACTTGTCAGAGTTGGGCTTCTTGACGGGAAATATGGGGGTGTTGCAAGAGCTGCTGGTTGGAATTAGGATGCCTGCTTCAAGTAATCCTTGAATTGTAGGTCTAATTCCCTCTCTTGCCTGTACTGACAACGGGTATTGTCGTTGATAAGGTAACCTAACATTGGGTTTAACCTGAATTTGGACTTGACCTGCTGATTTAACGAATCCTACATCCGTCTGATGCTTTGTCCACAAGATATCTGGTACCCTTTCTAGCAATGACTCGTCTTCATCGGCTCCATTCTCTGTCCTGAGTGCTAGTGTATGCGATGACAACGGCATGTGCCTCTCTATCCATGTGTGTGTAGCTATCACGCTATCTACTACCTTTTGTGCGAGGCGTGTGTACCTGCCATCTGGTGAAATGTGTATGTAAGCATTATGCATCGGTTTCCACTCTCTGACTTGAGCTGCATCCCTAACCATTGGCCCTAAATCTTTTGATTCAAATCCCTCTGCTACCATGAGAGAGATATGTGGGGCTGCACTTGGAATGTGATGCCACGTTTCTAGCTCATCCTTCAGGATTGTCATGGCGGCTACTCCTTGTGGGCCTATTATCACATCTGTTGTCGTTATTTCGAACTGTTTTGTTTCCATCAATTCCACAGTTGTCCATACTCTTCATTCTCGCTGTTATAGTCATAGTATAAGGTACAATGCAAGGGACTTTTTGGTTCCTTGCAGTCTGGCCGCATGGCCTGTATCCACGTTTTCCATTTCATGTAGGTCTGGTTTAGTCCAGATGTTTCAGGGGTGATGTATTCTAGCCAATACACTGTATCCTGTGTCCTTCCCTTGTCCGCTTCCTTTAGTAGGTGTTGACCTGCCAACATTTCATCTGGGAAAGTTACCCAGACTCCTGTTGGGCTACAGTGTATTTTTGCTGCTAGTTTGCACAGTAAATCTCTTCCCAGTAAGTTCACTGGGGATTGGGGTGAGTATAAGAGTGGTGCCACTATTGTGGTGTCTTCAACTGTTAAGGTCTGGGGCTCCGTGAATTTCAATATCTGTGTTGTCCCCGAGAAGCCAGTAGTCTTAATCGAGTTACGTGAGAGGGGGAGTCCGGAGCCTTCCTGTCCTATACACGAGAAAGTGGCACCAGTGTCTATCATGAAGGGAACTGATTTCGTACCGTTAATAGACACCATAGTTGTTGGTTCCTGCCTTGGATGCAGTGTGGTGACGTACTGCATGTTCTCCCCCTCCGGCTTCTCTGGGCATCCTCAACTCCAATTCGCTGCAGGCCCTGTCCAGGGTCCTGCTTGTCCTGACCATTGATTGGGACCAGTTACTATCCCTTGCTGACCTCTGTGTTCTGGCTGTCCTGGTTGATTTTCCCATGGATTGACCTGACAGTTTCTTCTGGTGTGTCCTTTTCCACCACATCCCCAACATTCAAGGGTTTGTGTTCGTGGGTTGTTTCCACTAGCCTGGGGATTCCCGAACTGTCTTGGTCCTGGGCCTTGGGCCCATCTTTGCCATCGTCCTGGCCCCTGTCTCGGGCCTGGTCCCCACATAGGGCGGTTTTGTGGTGCTCCTTGTTGAGTACCGAGGTGGACATGTATTGGGGGCATAGCTGCTTGTGACATCATTTGTTGTTGAGTACCTGGGGGTATTTGTGCTGGAGGCAGCGTAGGTTGCTGCATGTATGTCTGTGTCGTTACTTGGGGTGCTTGGGTCGGTGCCATCTGAGTTATATTTGATGTAGCAGGTACCAGTACTGCTGCTTCAACTGTTGGGGCTTGCAGTGAGGCTTGTATTTTTCCTGATTTTTCTTTTTCTCTTCTGGCTTTGGTGAGTTCTCCTAGTTGAGTTTTGTATAGTTGTGTCATTAGTGCTTCAGTTGCATCTTTAGCTTCTCTCTTCTTTTTCCTGTGTTGTTCTATGTGATGTACGAGATGAGCTTGAAATGTTTCCCAGGGTAGGGTATTCAGGCCGACCACATTTTCTAGTGCTTCTTGCACTGCCGCTGGCATGCATCTTTTTAGCATCATTTTGAACAAGCCTTGGTTTGTCTCATTCAGGTTCCAGGCTGTACCCGTCTCTTCTAGCCATTTGGTCTGGAAGTTCTGGATGAACTTTAAGGCATTCCAGTTTACTTGGGTCCATCTTGGTGGGGTACATGTCACGTATTGCATCCCACACGCGATTTCTGTAGGCTCCGAAGGCTAAGTCGTCATCTCTTTCTGAATCCATCGTATTCTTCAATCCTGCTTCGGACAATATTTCGGTCGCTTTGCTTTTTCCTATCACTTGGGCCAGTATGGCCTTGATATCTCCGACTGCCAGCAGGTGGCCAGTTGTTTTTTCTTCAAACTTTGTTATCCATTTCTGCCCTCCCTGGCATATGTCTGGGAGTTGGTTTGCTAACCCAGTCATATCCATAAATGACCAGGGCACATAACGCACTTCTCCTCCCTTTGCTATTAAGGGACACTGGCTCACTTCCGGTTCTTCCATCACAGTGGCTGGTAGGTCTTCTTCTGTCCCATATCTTCGTGGTGCCCTTACCTGACTTTCTCTGTTGTGGACTCTCCGGCTTCTCTTGTTGACCTTTCCGGCATCCACTACTGGGCCAGTTACTCTCCCAGCGTCTGTGATTCTCTTTCTTTTCCAGTTCGGTTAGGTTGTCATCTTCTCGTTGAATTGCTTCTTCTATTTGTCGCATTCTTTTTTCCATTTCTGCAGAACTTTTCTCCAGTGTCCTTTTAGCATATGCATCGATTTCCTCAGTGTGTTTCAGTTGTTGTTCCAGTCGGTTGAGTGACTTTACCAGTTCTTCCTGCATCTGTTGATCTTCTTTTCTTCTCAATGCTGTGGCTTCTGGCTCTATGTACAGTGTCCCCTTCACTCTTCTTTCAACAAGTCCATTTGCATTTCTTGTGTCATTGTTATCTGGTGCTGTCCTGATTCTGGTGCTTTCCTCTTCTGATATTTCTCGCCATCGTCCTTGTTCTGCGGAGTGTTCTTCATCTCGGGTGTTGTTAGCTTGACATTCTTCTTCCATCTCGCTTTCCTCTGGTGCCGAGGGTGTGCTGGTGGAGAGACCTATTTCTTTCAGATAATTGTTGCTTTCTTCTCTTAGTCCATCCAGCTGCAGCTTTCTTTTAGCTGTTATGGGTGCATCTTGATCTTCTGTTATACTGTCCTGATGACCTGTTGATTCCACTCCGTCTACGTCTCCAGACAGCTTAACTCTTTCAGTTATTGTTCCTTCAATTTTCGTCCATTTCTCATCGTTTTCTTGCACCACCATTTGTGTTACACCTGGGTATCGCTTCCTGTGTGTTTGCAGTCCACGATGTGTCATATAGGGTGGGAGCTTTTCCTCACTGCACCCGTCTCCTTCTTGTCGTCTCTTTTCTTCCTCTTCTTCCTTCTGTATCACTTTCTGTATTTCTTCTTCTCTTCTTTCTATTTCTCTGCCTTCTTCTTCAAACCAGCTAAGTATTTCTAGCCTCTTTATCCTTTTTCCTCTCGTCTTATCATCTTCTTTCCCTACTTTCCAATGTCGCAACATTTCTTTCACTTCTTCACACCTTTTTAGCCTAAATGTCCCTTCCTTCGGCCATTGCAACACTCCCTGTGTCCTGTCATGCCATTTCATCATACACTTTTTAATGTACTTTTCATCTGTTTTGTGTTTAGCAATCACCACTTCCGCCGGTGTTGGCTGACTTGTTGTTATTACTTTCCCCATGGCGCACCCTTGTTGCGCTCTGTGGGCGCTGCTTCTTTCTCCTAAGTTCTGGTTGTGTCTTGACCAAACCAAATGTACGTTTATCTGCTTGACAGTTATCGCTGGTCTGACTGGTTTCTTCCTCCTATATACCTCCGATAATGTGTTTATCTTATCTATCAATGATGATACTGCCAATCCTCTCTCCCAATTCACACTCCTTAACTCTACAGTAACTATTGCTGTAAGTCCTGAGCAGTAGTTGTTTTGGATAGGTCGAGCTTGATTGAAATCTATCGCAGGCTCATCTTCTTCACTGTCTGGATCCTTTATAAAATCAAACAAAGGGATGGTGGCCTTAGTAGCACTAGGATCTTCCACTAGTCTCCGTAATATGGGACTTAGGAGTGTGGGTTCCCAAAGTTTTTTGAACGTTTGCGTCCAATCAATCTCAGGAAACTCAACCTGTAAATTCAACAAGTTATTCCACTTAGTCAGATACCACAATTTAGCAGCAATTAATTCTCTCGACTGCCACCTTTCAACTCCACACTTATCTTTAAATGTGCGCTCGTCCCAAAAGTGTGTTCTTATGCCTTTCGTTTCTATAAGTATATCTTGTGGTGCCATTAACTATTCAACTTGTCCGCCACAAGACTCTCAACCACCAGAGGGAGCCAACCGTACCAAGTGATAATTATTTTTACTCTGTTCGTCCTTTAGATACTAGTTTTCTTCTGATGCTTCACTGTTTCTACACTGCAGACAGTCATAAAATTCAGTAACTACCACTATGTAACCTCCCGGAAAATCCTGGAGCTTAAATCTTCTAACACGTCGGCCTTCGATGTAATACTGGGTGATTATTAAGTCACGACCTGGATTGGTAAGGAGTAGTAACACTAGTGGGCTGTCGGCCGATACCGTCAATATTCTTGGGGGGACCTGGCTTCTATATTCTTCCTCAAATCTCAAAAAACTTGGGTATAATGCTAAAACGGTGTACCACCATGTAGTCATACCTAAGCGACTTGATTATTCTATGTTCAATGTGGGTCCAGTTTTAACCCTACGTTTTATTTTGGAGTATTACCTCAGGGGTTCTTCTTCTGGTTCAATGATGCTTTCAACGTATCTTATCACTAGTCTATATTGATTGTGGGATCTAATTAATCTGTATCTTATGAGGTGTAGCTTATCGCCTTCTAGTCTGTTCTCTGTTAAATCATAAGATGGGTTTTCTAACAACAGCTGCACAATTGGATGATTAGGAGCTACTGTGCGACAAATTTCTGAGGCTCTGCTAACGTTATTGCCTTCTTCGATGCCTACACAGCAGGGAACCAACATGTGGAGCGTCATTCGGGGCTATTTTTACTTTGTCTTAGTCCTATTAAATGTATTTTACAGTAGTATAACACTTATCTTTGTTTAATCTCTATATTATTTTCACTTTTCCTGCAATCTATTACTGGGGCTCTTTCAGAGTCCCTCTGCTCAGATTACTGAGCACTTAAATGAGCTGTAAGCCACTATATGCAAATTAAGGGCTATTTCTATGGCAGTCCACAGTCCACAGTCCACATACATCAACAGTCAGCCTAGTAATACATCAACAGTTATAAAAGCAAATACGACAGTTAGTGAATAAGACTAATTCCTACACACACTGAGAAACGCACTAGTAATACACTAAATCCTACAAACCTGATAAGCCAGTATTCCTACTGTACTTTTAACATTTATCAGGAAACACAATATAGGGAAATCAGCTTAGCCATACAAAATCACACAGCAGGGAAATCAACTTTTTGTCATAGGAATCACATACAGCAGGGAAATCAGCTTTTTGTCATGGAAAATTACACACAGCATGAAAATTAGCTTTTTTGTCATAGAAAATTACACACAGTATGAAAATTAGCTTTTTTGTCATAGAAAATTACACACAACAATCACACATGGCCACACAAACCCACTCTTATCACATATACATACACACAGTAATGCAGATCTGCCTTTGACACATAAAACCACACATACAGCAATGCAAAGCAACTTCAGCTTCTTTTTCACACGTAAAAATCATACACAATGCAAAGCAACTTAAGCTTCTTTTTCACACGTAAAAATCATACACATCAATGGAATTCCCCTTCAGCGCTTTTCTCACAAGCTTCTAACACAATATCCTCACACCGATCTGACCAAGCAGCCCTGTGCCCTTCACAGCGGTATCTCAGATCCTTCCGACCATGCAGCCCTGGGGCAGCTGTTTATACAGAGAAACAAACACTTAAATTGCTGTCTCACTTGACAGCCCGCAATGAGCCTTTTCACTTACTCCTTTCTGCTCACCTTTGCTCTTTCTCTTCCCTGTATAAAGACAATGAATCTACTTTTCTCCTCTATTCACCTTTGTGCTGCAACATACCCCAGCGGTATCTCGGGAAATTTTTAACTTACACTATCTGCCCGTTCAGACCTGTCTTTACTCAAAGACAGCGGTAGCCGCAGATGAAACAATAACCTTCATGTGCACAAACATTTATTACCCGTGGTCTCACATACACTTTTTACCAATCAATGTTTGCAAACTTCACATAATCTCTCCCAAATCCAGTCTTTATATCTTTCATGAAAACGAGCAATGTTTTTTTGGTTTTATGAGTCAATTACAACTTTTAGTAAGATCTTTTGGATTTCAATAATCAAGGATTTCTTGTTAACAATCCTTTGGATTTTCTATAAGTCAATCAAACTTTAATAAATCCTTTGGATCTTTATAAAATCGAACTGCTTACTAGGTTCTTTTTAGGAGAGTCACGGAGCTGATCCGTCCCAGAAATGGGGCCGCTCCGGCCGTACAGACCACACAAGACTATAGCAGATACTTTGATCTAACAGGCGTTCTGCTTACCTTTTTCTATGATGGCCAAAGTTGTCTGGTCTGGACGGCGGCGCTATGGCTCCCCACGTCCGGGGTTCGGGGGTCCCCGTGGACTCTCCTGGCTGGCTCGCCAAAACAATGTAGGAGAAAACCGACTCCAACCTACATTGGCCCAGGCTAGCTCCTGCAATCTGACTATAAGTTTAAACAACTCTTCTAAGTAAAAATTCAAAGAAGAAATGATCAGCCAAACTCACGAAGACTGGATTCAGTTGAGGTAGGTTTATTGACAGTCGTATAGACAGCAATTAACCAGCTGGTACCAGGGATACAAGTTTGTCCAGTAGACGATACTTGCACCGAAGCACTGCTGATTGCAACAAGCTTATAAACAGTTCTGACATGCCCCCCCTTTTGCCATACCCCTTCGTTATCCAATCATAATTCCGCTCACGTACACAGTTTCGCCTGCTTCAGAAATTACCATTATTTCCACATTGGAAAGTTTTGCCCGTGCTTTAGGCCCTCTCAATTTTCCATTATTTTCCATCCGGAGGGCCCCGGTCTCATGGACTTTGGACCTACGTCATCAGGCCATGGAGTTTATAAGTTGGTTTCATGTGCTTTTTGACTTATTCTCTTTTTCTGGGGTCTTCTTCAACACAACTCAACATAACACACTTATTCATGGGTATGTATGGATTTTCCTTGTACTCTAGCACTTTTTCTCTTCTATATGATTAAAACCTGTCCTTCTACTGTTCAGTCTCTGTGAATATGGTGTACAGTGGTCATTGGTTTACTCATTACCCCAATGGCCATGTATTGCATATGCTTACTAAGGCCCTGTTTGTGGTGTGTTCTAGCTTCAATCTCTGCATGGGTCGCACACCTTCTGGATGAAACCGACCTTTCCACACCTTCACCTGCTGCTGATCTTTTTACTGAGGTCATTACTCATTATATCCAGGATATGGAGAGTCGTGGTCGACCCAGCGACACGTCTGCTGTTAAGGGGGTTGATGTCTCAACACAGACTGCTACAGTTGTTACCAATTCTACTCAGACTCTTCCACCTCCATCTACACATACTCAGGCTACTCAAGCTCCATGGCGTGTCAATAAAAGGACTCAACACCCTCCTCGCTATGCTGTCAAACCTTTTTATGTTAAGAAGTGACTCCTTATGATTTTGCATTTCTTTATTAAAACCCTTCTGCTCAGTTTTTCCTTAATGCTGTGTGCGCGTGTCTTTTCTGCCTGTGTGTGTGTGTGAGTTGGTTTCTGTGTATTCTTAGCCTATAGGGGTGGTTAATCAATCACTGACCTCGACGACCTGCTTGCTTCCTGACCTATGCACAGTATAACACTTGACTCTTGATGTACGTTTTTCTCATCTCATCTTTCCCCTGGGCCGTGGTGTATCTTTATCTTATAAAAATCCCACACTCTGATAGTATGTTCAGTAGAGTCTCTGCTTGTTCTTGACTCTAATCGATGATCACCAGGAGTGTGATACCAATCAGATCTTGACCTTGCACCTTTATACAGTAAAAACTGTGGTGCGCTGTTAGGATATTGTTTGTACCAGTAAAGCCAAACATATTCACTGCTTGTCTCATATGAACATTTCAGAGTAACAGTGTCTGTTTCTTTCCCCACAATGTTGGCATCTTCATCCTTTGGTCCAATTTTATCTGCAAAACTGCCTGGAGTGAAAAAAAAATAAAAATAAAGAAAGAAATCTGCAATGAATTTTTCAAAAGCAAATATTAACCTGATAAATGAAGAAATTACTATATGCTTTAAAAACAAACATAAATATTATATAATACAATGAATGACCTGTAACTAGAGTGAGAATCAGTGGTGTGTATCTCACTATGTACAGTAAGTTGTATAGTTGAGCCATTTCTGAACACAGCTCTGTGATGATTCTGAATAATAGTGCTGTATGTGCTGAACTTTACACGTCTCTAGAAGGCCACACCCAGGAAGTGACACTTCACAGTATCAGTGACAGTAAACTGATTCAATTGATTTAACAAACATACTGGTGTTTCTTTTTTTAATCATTTGATTATTTTTAATTTATCTGTGTTCAGGACAGAATCTTGGATCACTAATATATGAGCCTGTTTCCACTGTAGTCTTAGATTCCTGTTCTTGGTGAACAGAAACAGACCCTGATGTGGTCTTCTGTTGTTGTTGCTCATCTACCTCAAGAACTAATCTGTTGTGCATTGAGATGTTTGATCTCTTCTGATGTGTAATACACACAATTTTGACTCAAACACGAGGGGGGCACGATGGCTTACTGGTTAGCACGTTCGCCTCACACCTCCAGGGTTGGGGGTTTGATTCCTGCCTCCGCCTTGTGTGTGGCGTTTACATGTTCTCCCCGTGCCTCGGGGGTTTCCTCTGGGTACTCCGGTTTCCTCCCCCGGTCCAAAGACATGCATGGTAGGTTGATTGGCATCTCTGGAAAAATTGTCTGTAGTGTGTGAGTGAATGAGAGTGTTTGTGGGCCCTGCGATGGGTTGGTACTCCGTCCAGGGTGTATCCTGCCTTGATGCCTGAGATGGAGGCACAGGCTCCTCGTGACCCGAGAAGTTCGGATAAGCGGTAGAAAATGAATGAATCATATTATTGTCTAATTTCTATTAAACCCTAACACTTTATTCATTGCTGGCTATAAGAGCTGAATTAGTCCTACTGTTTGTTGGAAATTGGTTAACTGTGTCATGGTAAGCAAATGCTGGCAGATAAAAATATGTTGATGAAATCCTGAATGTCACAGTTATAGTGGGAACAGAATAGATACATCTGTAATCTCACAGTCATGTTTTAGAATAGATTCAGTGATTCAATAAAAAATGTGAATTAAATATAACTTCTGTATAATCTGAACTATTTTGATACTAAAACAAATGAAACCCGAAATACAAACAGAGCTGAAAATTTCAGTTTGGAAATTTATTCAGTTTCTACATCATTTTAAACTTACAGAGCCATCTATATACTGTACACTTACTGTACACTAACATTGTTCAATAAACCTGCATATATTTACTTGAATGGTTATTTTCTGTCTACAAATACCATTATTAATTTTAAAATAAGTGCATAATGATGGGCTTGGGTCTTTGATTAGATTTTGTTTCATTTATTTTAGTTCAGTTACTGAGCCTGATTGTCTGGGGGAAGAAGCTGGTACAGAGTGTGCAGATGTTTTGTCCAGATGTTCTCATCCCTTCTTCCAGTCTGCTAGAAGAGTTGAGGTGATTTTCACAAACCGGTGGTTTTATCAATGTTAAGAATCCTTATTGAACTAAGCGAGACCCTGATGATATTTTCAGTGGTGTTCATTATCTGTTGTAGTGCACAGGATGCTCTTTATGTCTCTCATGAATGTAGTGAAGATGGGAAGTTGGTGTTTTCTGAGATGTGTCTCAGACTTCAATCCTGTCTCAGCAGGAAATTCAGAAAAATGTCATTCAAAATCATCAGTAGAACTGCTTCCAAGATAACAAAACTGTGTGTTAGTTTTTGTACAGTGCACCTGGATTTCCTGTCACTGTGGGCTGCAGAGCACAGTAGTATAGAGCAGAGTCTGATACAGCAGCAGGGGTGATGATCACATCCACTTGTTTATCATCAACGTTAATATACATTCTTGGGGGAAGGTTGGATTTTAGTTTTCCACTTTGAGAAATATAAATAAGGTTCTCAGGTTTAGATTTTGGATATTGTCTGTACCCGTACAGGTAGTTGAATCCTGAAACACTGCTGCTGAATTTGTATTTGCAGGACAGAGTAACATCATCACCTTCATCTGCAACTTTCTGAGTAAAAAGTGTCTCTATTGAATCCGGCATGGAGTCACCTGTCATAGAGAAGAGAACATAATGTTTTAACTTTCACACAGTAAAGTCAGAACATGTTAGAATCACATTTTATGATTTTTTAACACCACACAAACTAATTAATCAGTAAATACATATAATTAAGTATTAAACATATTATAAATACAACACTTAATATTTCTGATATAATCAACAATAACGTTAACTCACCTAGTGAAAGCCACAGACACATGAATATAACAGTGAACATGATGACTGGTTTTAGCTGAATGAAAATATTCTTTCTGTAACATTATCAAAGTTCATGAAGCTCCGCCCACAGCATTACATGACAGAGTCACTAATGTTACTGACAGACTGTATATTCTTAGTGAAACGTTTGGCTTTACATTAAGCATCAAATGTCATGAATATAAAATGTAACAGGAATAATGTAATGTTGAAAAATGAATCTTTCTATTCTGTGAAAATCTAATATGACTTTAAAAATATATATAAATATTTAATTATTTAAGTTCTCTGTATTAGGGGCTTCAACATCATCAGAAAAAGCTGTGATAATGTATGATAGTCATGATAAATATTATAGTAAATCTTTAGTATTAGAAGCATTATTTTGGTGATTTATTTATTGACTTCCTTAAAACAAAACAAATAATTTTTAATACTTATGGTGGCCCAGAAGGACTAGGAACAAAAAAGAAATAAAAAACAGGCCATATAATCAACAACAACAACACAAGGAGCAACTTTAAATAACAGCTACCAAAGGAGAGCATTAACCTTCTGGGCCACTATAATTAACCCTTAAAGGGGTGTGTGAAATATATTTTATACAGAATTACTGGTAGTGAAATAGACAGCTCAAATATGTTGGTATTTAGAACATAATGCATTAGACTTTCATTGATTTATCCTTGATAAATGAATAAATAAACTCTTAGGGCAAAGTTGTTTACATCTTTAGTAACGTTCTTCACATTGGTTGGTCTTTGTTCAGAGAAATAGAAATGTTGAGATCAGTTCACAAATGACAGGGTATTATTTTTTAAAAATGTTACAGAATAATTCACAATAAAAATAGATGAAAATGGAAATTATGGTTGATCTTCAAAAATATATTGACATCTTAGACAGATGACTGAAGAAGTGAGTGTCAACATGTAAATAGCTCCATCTTGTGAGAAAAGCATGGCTCTGCTCCAGTCATGTGTTGTGCTTTTTGTATAGTGTGGTTGCGTTTCCTGTCACACTGGGCCTCAGAGCGCAGTAGTACACTGCAGAGTTTGTCACAGCAGCAGAGGAGATTCACTTTCTTACTCTTTTTATCTTCATCATTTTTAAGTTTTATGGACACTCGTGGATGAGCTGGTTGAGCCTGTGTGGCATGTTTAATTGTTTGTGTCGATACCAGTGGAGACTGTCAGCTGATACAGTAAATGTGCAGGACAGTGAGATGTTGCTGCCTTCAGTTACAGATATGGGGCTTTGTTCTGCTTTAAGGCTGTCTCTGCTATAAAGAAATCAAAATAACATCATGACTATTTAATATAAATAAAATATTATTAACACTTTATTGTTCTTTTAATTAATTGTACAGCATGGTGATTCCATATATGATGTATATGACTTACCATTATCAGCAAGAGTAAAGAAAAACAAGAAAAGGAGTAAATTGTTATCCTGAGTGTTTAGTTCAGGTTTAGCCAGTGTTGTGTATTTGAAATGTGTCTCTGATGTCTCCACATATAGCTGCACCCACTCTGATTTATTCATATACATGACAATGAAACTTCATCTTACACTACACAGGTAGGTGAGCTACTGCTGTACTAGAGTTTATATATTCTTCCATTTTATTCTTTTGTCTGCATGCCCTCCTCTGTATGTCAGTGGATCACCAGTTTCTGACAGACAGACAGCAGCTAGTGCGACTGGGTTAAACTCAAATCCAACACCCGACCATCAGCACTGGCGCCCCTCAGGGTTGTGTCCTCTCCCCACTGCTCTTCTCCCTGTACACAAATGACTGCACCTTTAATGACCCCTCTGTCAAGCTCCTGAAGTTTGCAGAGGACACCACACTGATCAGCCTCATCCAGGACAGTGACAAGTCTGCTTACAGCTGGTTGAACAGCTGGCTGTCTGGTGCAGTCTTAACAACCTGGAGCTGAACACGCTCAAGACAGTGGAGATGATCGTGGACTTCAGGAGAAACCCCCTGCTCTCCCCCCACTCACCACCATGCACTGTGACAGCAGTGGAGTCATTTAAATTCCTGGGAACCACAATCTCTCAGGACCTGAAGTGGGACATTCACATAGACCCGATTGTGAAAAAGGCCCAGCAGAGGTTGTACTTCCTTCACCAGCTGAGGAAGTTCAACCTGCCACAGGATCTGCTGAAACAGTTCTACACTGCCATCATTGAATCAATCCTCTGCACTTCAATTACTGTTGGGTTAAGCTCAGCTACCAAATCTGACCTCAGAAGACTACAGAGGGTAGTCCGGACTGCTGAGTGAATCACTGGCACAACTCTCCCCACTCCCAAAGATCTGTACTTTTCCAGAGTGAGCAAAAGGGCAAAGACAATCACTCTGGACCCCTAACATCCAGCACACTCACTCTTTGAACTGTTGCCATCTGGTCAATGCTACAGAGCCCTGAGCACCATAACGACCAGACACAGGCAATCCATCTGATGAACACTTGACATACACGGAACACACAACACTATTCTTACACATTATTTACTTAAAACACATACGTATTTATATTTCAATTACATATTTCACACTGTACATACAAATTGTCTATATTATATACGTGTTTTTGTCTTGTCAATGTCATTCTGTTACACTGTGGAGCTTCTGTCACTAAAACAAATTCCTGTGAAAACAGACCTGGCAATAAAGCTCTTTCTGATTCTGATTATTTCTATACATCATATTCAGGGTTTCTTGAAAGAAAAAAGCAAAAGTCAGAAATTACTTATGAATTGATATCAGCAGTTCAAATTAAAGATCCTCACCAGCTTCCAACCAGCTTCTCTTGCTCTCAGAAAGGAGCCTATTTAATTCACCTGCAAACGGACACACACACGCGAGTACTGAGGGATTAGTAGGTGGGGCTTTGTTTCAGAATGACCAAAGCTAATATATCACATCAAAGATATTTACAAATCTGATATGAAACACTTGCTATGTTGCTTAAATGTGTATTTCTAGTGTGTGTGAACGTTGCGTGTGAACATTCTCTGTAGGTGAGTGATATGTTTTGCACTTACACAACAGTAAGAAAGAAACTAAAGTCAGACCTCTTCTTGAACACGTCTTTTTAATGCCAATTGCAATTATCACAGTTCTTAACACTACGGGTGCAAATACAAAATACTTTTTTAATAATTGACTTAAACACAACAGTTCCTCCCCTCTGGCCTTGATGTACTCCCTTCAAGGCTCATACTACTACATTGAACAGAAAGAACACTTGCATACTTTTCCAACTATTTTATCAATTGTGACTATATTCTTTTCACATAACTTCACTTTGTTTTTGTTCATGGCATCTACTAGCATGTAACTACAAGTTCAGTCTGTCAGGAGGTTTATGCACACGCTCAGGATAGCAACACCTCTGAGACGCCACATTTTGAGGAAGAGACTGTGAGCTGGTTGGTTCTACAAGTTAAGGTCTAGACACTTCAGTGGCAATTAAATGAGACTCTGATGTCATAACGGCATACTCATTTCCAGACTTCCCTTGGCATTGTAAGATGTGGTAGCATCTTACAATGCTGATCAATGTGTCTTCACCACATCATGTCAGTACCCACTTGTACAGTGTAAGTGAGAGTTCCAGTTTAGACAATATTGTACTGGGTTGCCACTTTGGATGTGATTGTCTATAATCTACGGTGGCCGAGAAGTACAAAACAAATTAACAAATCCGAAAACACATTAACAAATCCGAAAACACACTAACAAATCCAAAAACCCTAACAAATCCGAAAACACATTAACAAATCCGAAAACACATTAACAAATCCGAAAACAAATTAACAAATCCAAAAACAAATTAACAAATCCAAAAACACATTAACAAATCCGAAAACAAATTAACAAATCCAAAAACACATTAACAAATCCGAAAACACATTAACAAATCCAAAAACACATTAACAAATCCGAATACACATTAACAAATCCGAAAACACATTAACAAATCCAAAAACACATTAACAAATCCGAAAACAAATTAACAAATCCGAAAACACAACGACAAGTCAGACAACCCGGAAAAGGTGGGTATAGTTTGTGAATGGAAACAGCATCATCGGACAAGACACCTTTCATTCACCTGTATATCTTTAATGACAGTTGTCTTGTCCAATGATCGGTAAGTTTCCATTCACAAACTATACCTACCGCTTCCGGGTTGTCTGAATCGGTGCACAAAACACATTAACAAATCCGAAAACACAACGACAATTCAGACAACCCGGAAGAGGTTGGTATAGTTTGTGATTGGAACACGTACCGATCATTGGACAAGACACCTGTCACGGTATAAATGGTATAAGGTATAAATGAAGGTATAAATGAAGTGCAACAGTCTGCCGCAGGGAAAAGTTGGAATGGATGGATGGAATGGATTACTGTGGATTAATTTTTTTATTTTATTATATTTAAACAGAGAACTTTACACATAAGATTTCATACCTGTATATCTTGAGTGACAGGTGTCTTGTCTATTGATCGGTAAGTTTCCATATGACCATACCCACATCATAAGTCGGCTATGAAAAAACTGGTATTAAACTGCAGAAACAGTGTAGAGAACAGGGTTATCTTGTCTGGTTTGTTTTACCATTGGCTTGATGGTAGAAGTTGACGTAGGTGTATCCGAGCAGCAAGCTGGTCTTCCTGACCCTGCAGAAGTGGACAGATTGAATAAGTCCTGCAGGAATAAATGTATTCAGAAGCATCAGCTCTGATACTTCAGGGTGAAGACCAATGAGAAACAATGAGTGAATTTATGAAACTAAGCAATTCATTTATCTCAGTTTTCAAAAAGATTTTCACACACCTGTTTCATTGCAGCAATCTCTGTCAACATAAATCACTTCTGTCTCTGGCTCCCCAGCATCCATGTAGCGCTTGACTATACCTTGACACAGTTCATCTAGGCTAGCTACCTCACCAGTGGTCAGGACACAATTCAAGACTTGGCCAAACACGTTTCCAATATTGGTCATCCATAGCAGAGGATGGTTTCAATCCATCGACTTAAGGGTTATGGGCCCAGCACGCTTCCGCTGCGCCACTCAGCTTCAGCACCGCTTTCAAAAGGGACTCAAACCTACAATCCCTGGCTTAGTAGGCCACTGGAGCATGGCTGTATTAAATCACTACTGTTTTGATTTTCTGGCATTTTGGGTTTTTGCTGTAGGCATCTAAGAGCTAAACTGCAACAAACATTAAGCCATTTCAATTTTATTAGAAAGTAGGCTGCTCTTAGCAGAGGATGGTTTCGATCCATCGACCTCTGGGTTATGGGCCCAGCACACTTCCGCTGTGCCACTCTGCTTCAACACACCTGCCAAATTGGACTCCAACCTACAATACGTGGCCAGTGCCTTATCCATTTGGTCACTGCTGTTTTAAGTTTCTGGCGTTTTGGATTTCTGCTGAAGGCATCTAAAAGCTAAACTGAAATGTCTTTGGACAAAACCCATTGTCTTTGATGCAAGAGGCCAAAGCTTCATCCAGTAGGCCACCAGGATTGTGGTGATGACCTGCAACGATTAGGGTTGATAGCAACCATTCTGAAATGTATGCCATTTAGTTTTTATTTAAAATGTAGGCTGTTCCTAGTAGAGGAGAGTTGTGATTTATTGATCACTTGGTTTTGCTACAATCATTGCAGCACACTGCTTAAGTACACCCTAGATGGGACTCGAACACACAATCCCTGGCTTAGGAGGCCAGTGCCTTATCCATTAGGTCACTGCTGTTTTAAGTTTCTGGCATTTTGGGTTTCTGCTGGAGTCATCTACAAGCTAAACTGCAACAAATATGAACATTAAGCCATTTCATTTTTATTAGAAAGTAGGCTGCTCTTAGCAGAGGATGGTTTCGATCCATCGACCTCTGGGTTATGGGCCCAGCACGCTTCCGCTGCGCCACTCTGCTTTAGCACACCTTTCAAAAGGGACTCAAACCTACAATCCCAGGCTTAGGAGGCCACTGGAGCAAGGCTGTATTAAATCACTGCTGTTTTGGGTTTTTGCTGGAGGCATCTAAGAGCTAAACTGCAACAAATACGATCATTAAGCCATTTCATTTTTATGAGAATAGGTTTAGCAGAGGATGGTTTCACTCCATCAACCTCTGGGATATGGGCCCAGCATGCTTCCGCTGCACCACACCTGCCAATTGGACTCAAACCTACAATACGTGGCCAGTGCCTTATCCACCCAGAGGAGGGTTGTGATTTTTTGATCACTTGTTTCTGCTACAAGCATGCTTTTCCTGCAGCACACTGCTTAACCCCAGATGGGACTCGAACACACAATCCCTGGCTTAGGAGGCCAGTGCCTTATCCATTAGGAAACTGGGGCACTGCCGTTTTAAACATCCAAACATCCAAACAGCTAAACTGCAACAAATATGAACATTAAGCCTTTTCATTTTTATAAGGCAAGGCAAGGCAAGTTTATTTGTATAGCACATTTCATAGACAGAGGTCATTCAAAGTGCTTTACATAGAAATTAGAAAACAGTTTATAAGACAAAAAAAAAAACAAAAAAAAAAACATATATATATATATATATGTATATATATATATATATATATATATATATATATATATATATATATATGTAAAAATAAGAGACACACAATAAAATCATAATAAAAACAAAGAACAATTAAAAAAATAAATGTGATTTTGATAAAAACAATTTAGAATATGTTAAAAAGAATAAAACAGGAGTAAAAGTGATTTGGATAAAAAGTGCAGTCAGTGTGAAGCAGCACAGTGCTCATTCAGTAAATGCAGAGTTAAACAGATGTGTTTTTAATCTTGATTTAAAAGTGTCTACTGTTGAAGCACATCTGATCTCTTCTGGAAGCTGATTCCAGTTATAGGTGGCATAATAACTAAATGCTGACGCACCTTGTTTTGAGTGAACCCTTGGTATCTCTAACTGACCTGATCCTGATGATCTGAGTAATCTTGGTTTATATTCAATTAGCATATCTGTAATGTATTTCGGTCCTAAGCCATGAAGTGGAATTTATAAACGAGTAACAATACTTTAAAATCTATTCTAAATGTTACTGGAAGCCAGTGTAAGGACCTGAGGACTGGAGTGATGTGCTCAGATTTTTTGGTTCTGGTCAGAATTCTGGCAGCAGCATTCTGTATGAGCTACAGCTGTCTAATGGTCTTTTTGGGGATCCCAGTAAGGAGTCCATTGCAATAATCCACCCTGCTGGTGATGAAAGTATGAACAAGTTTCTCTAAGTCCTGTCTTGAGACAAAACATCTAGTTCTGGCTATATTTCTGAGATGGTAGTAAGCTGATTTGCTTATCGCTTTCACATGACTACTGAAATTAAGGTCAGACTCTAAAATTACACCAAGATTTCTGACTTTATTTTGTGTCTTTAGACCCCTAGAGTCAGGTATGTGTTAACCTTGAGAGTTTCATCTTTATTTCCGAATACAACAACTTCAGTTTTGTATTTGTTTAACTGGAGGAAGCTTTGACACATCCAACTGTTAATTTCATCAATGCACTTACATAGAGAGTCAATGGGGCTGTAGTCATTAGGGGACAGGGCTAAGTATATCTGGGTGTCATCTGCGTAGCTGTGGTAAGCAATTTGGTTCTTTTTCATTATTTGACCAATTGGGAGCATATACAAATTAAAGAGAAGCGGTGCAAGAATTGAGCCCTGTGGGACTCCACGTGTCATGGATGTCCACTCAGATTTATGGTTACCTATGTTTACATAGTAACCTCTCCCTTTTAGGTATGATTTAAACCATTTGAGGACCATCCCAGAAAGCCCTACCCAGTACCCAGTCTATGTAAGAGTATGTACCTACCGTGTAGTAGTATCTACCGTGTCAAAGGCAGCACTAAGATCTAGTAGCACCAGCACTGATATTTTACCTGAAGAGTTTAAGCGAATATCATTTATTATCTATATGAGCACTGTCTCTGTGCTGTGATGCTGGCGGAAACCAGATTGAAAATTGTCCAGATAGCCATTTGAGTTTAAGCTGATTTTTGAATTTGTTCAGCTGATTGAAAACAACCTTTTCAATGATCTTGCCTATAAAAGGAAGATTTGAGATTGGTCTGTAGTTGCTAAGTATGGTTTTGTCTAGGTTACTCTTTTTTAGGAGAGGCTTAACAACTGCCGTTTTTAGGGGCTCTGGAAAAGTGCCTGTGCCTGAGGTCAGTTTCTAAGCAGTTAAGTCCCTTTTGAGAAAGGATGTGGGGAGGGTGTCAAGGCTGCAAGATGCTTTAAGATGTTGTACTGTTTCTTCCAAGGTTTTTATATCAATTAGGTCTGACTGACCACATTACAATATGAGGCCGTATTTATTGCTTCTGATATTAATGATTTTCTCAGAGAAAAAGGTTGCAAACTCATTGCATTTGTTGTCAGAGAGCATTTCACTAGGAACTTGATTTGGGGGTTTGTTAGTCTCTCTACAGTAGCAAAAAGAGTGTGAGTGTTGTTTATGTTGTTGTTTATAATGTTTGAGAAGAAGATCTGTCTAGCTGTGCCTAGTTCTACATTGAAAGCACAAAGACTGTCCTTATAGATGATATAATGTACTTCAAGTTTTGTTTTCCGTCACATAGGGTCAGCTTTTCTGCATGTTCTTTTCATGCTCTGTACAGCTGTTGTGTTTCTCCAAGGTGCTTTATGTCTGCCAGTGATCATCCTGACCTTTACTGGAGCTATACCACCAATAGCATCTTTAACTTTTAAGTTAAAATTTTAAAGGAGAACATCAACAGAGTCTGCCGATATGTTTGGTAACATTGATATAGCATTCATAAATACCTCACTGGTGTTTTCATTTATGAACCTTTTTTTTGACATAGACAGATCTAGCATCAGTGGCAGGACAGATCAATAAATCAAAGTAAACACAGAAATGGTCAGATAGCGTTTCATCCTTGATAACAGTGGATGAAATGTTTAGACCCTTGCTAATGAGCAGATCAAGAGTGTGTCCCCTATTGTGTGTGGGACCTTGCACAAAAGTGTGTCCCCTATTGTGTGATAGGCCACTTATCTCGTATGTCCAAATTTGGTCAATTTCATATGTTATTCATATCTGTTATTTTTACAAGTTATTAACCAATCTAAAGTCTTGAAAATAGCTTGAGCGCAAATCTCATAACTCCATTGGACACTTCAACTGTCCACCTCTTCCTCACTCCGCGGGAGAGTTTCGCGGCATATTTCTCCTCAAGAAGAGTCGCAACGAATCAACACGTCTTCTGAGGTAAATGTCTTCAAAACACTGGGCTCAAAGAAAAAAAAATCTTGACCCGCGCTAGTTCTGGTGCTCGTCTGAGGACAGGAATTTAGCGCAAGACAATCCACTGCAACGCGGACTAAACCCTGTGCACTGCAGATAAGGTACGGCGTTTTTTTAATTTCGTGAAAAATAACGGTTTTGGAGATATGAGGATTCCGCCTGACAGCGACGATATAAATATATATATATTATATATATATATATATATATATATATATATATATCATCATTATATATCATTATTTATAGTTAAATACGCGCTTTGTACAACATTCAAAAATATAACTGGCCGGGAAGGATATATTTCATATTACCAATTTTACTTTATATTGAAAAGCTGATTTTAGTCTGACAATAGCCTCTTTGGAAACATCCAAATTTAGATATAAAATAGGCTATAGCTGAGCAACATTTTAAATCATGAAGGTAATAATAAAAGGCTTACTCATCAGGAATTATATCTTCCGCTGGGTCCAGATGTTCTTCAAAATGCAAACATTCGTCATTCGAGTCATATTCTTCCTCTGAGGAGATAGTAGCATCTTCGTTGCTGTCTAGGACAATCCAAAGTGCTTCTTCACCCAGGTAGCGTGCCATCATGCAAATGCGCAGGAAAAGTAAGTAATTCTAGGATGAAGATTGACGTTTTATACCATTTCTCGAGGGCATGTACGTAATTACCTGAATCACCTCAGTTCATTTCCATATGAACAGCATGCTCAGAGGGAGGCGGGAACACATTAGCTATAATTAGGCGAAACAGAAGAAAACGGACCACTCCTTACTTTCTTATGCATTACATAAAAATAGATTATTTGTTTATTGATTATTATTGGGGGGTGTGCTGAAGCAGAGTGGCACAGTGGCACAGTGGAAGCGTGCTGGGCCCATAACCCAGAGGTCAATGGTTTGAAACCATCTTCTGCTAAGAGCAGGCTTTTTCCTAATAAAAAAGAAATGGCCTAATGTTCAGAATTGTTGAAGTTTACCTCTTAGATGCCACCAGCAG
Organism: Tachysurus vachellii; assembly: GCF_030014155.1. NCBI lineage: Eukaryota > Metazoa > Chordata > Actinopteri > Siluriformes > Bagridae > Tachysurus > Tachysurus vachellii. Next base: position 4,568,706 of record NC_083466.1, read on the forward strand.
AAACCCAAAATGCCAGAAACTTAAAATAGCAGTGCCCCAGTGGCCTAATTGATAAGGCACTGGCCATAGATAGTAGGTTTGAGTCCTATTTGGGGGTGTGCGGAAGCATGCTGGGCCCAGAAGTTGATGGATCGAAACCATCCTCTGCTAAGAGCAGCCTACTTTCTAATAAAAATGAAATGGCCTAATGTGCAGAGTTGTGACAGTTTAGCGCTTATATGCCTCCAGCAGAAACCTATAATAGCAGAAACTCAAAACAGCAGTGCCCCAGTGGCCTAATGGATAAGGCACTGCCCTCCTGGGATAAGGCACTGCCCTCCTGGGCACTGCCCTCCTGGGATTGTGGGTTCGAGTTCCATCTGGGGTGTGTTTGCACAAAGTTGTGCATGAAAATCATGCTGGATTTTAACTAACAAGAAAATGGCTTTAATTACAGAATTCTTGCTATCAACCCTAATTGTTGCCGGTCAACGCCACGATCCCGGTGGCCTACTGGATTAAGTTTTGGCCTCTTGCATCAAAGACAATGGGTTTTGTCCAAAGACTTTTCAGTGTAACTGTAATTACACCTTTATATGATTTTATTATAACTGAATTTTTATTTGAGAATTGACAAACATTGTATTAATAAAAAAGTTAGTATGTGATTCTCATTTTCTGAATTAATATTTAGAATATTTTTGTTGATGCTGTTATTGAATATGATTGTAGAGACTACTGATCATTCATTATACAAACAATGCATCTGTTTATCCACAGACTGTTTATAACTCAATGTCAGTTGTGATGACATACAGTCACATCAATCAGCTGCATGAAGACTGCAGAGAACTGCTGTACAGGACCAAGATGGTATTATTAACAATAAACAACACTAAAGTCTCTTCTTGGTTAGTTGGGCTTCTGTTCCCCACATTCCCTTCAATAATAAAAATAAATAAATATGTAATATATACATATTGAGCACTTTATTATAAATATATGTGTATTATAAAGATACACAAATTATATACATTTTATATATATATATATAATGCTTGTGTTGTTAATAAGTTAAAACATAAATTGTTTAAATGTTTAAACTTGTTGAAATGAAGTGTATTAATGAATAAAATGTGTTTGGAGAAATAAGCATTGTGTGTTAATCTTTTACTTTTATGTAAGTCTACAAAGAATTGTCCTGCACTAAAACCCCTCCCCTTTATTCTCCTTTTTTTCTCTTTTCCCCCTTTTCCCTTCTTTTCTTTCTCCCCTCCAGGCAGTCCTTTTCGCCCTGGCTCTGGCTGAGAGGTTAAGGCGATGGGTTGCCAACCCATTGTGTTCTGTATGCGTGGGTTCAAATCCCACCCTTGTTGGTGACTTCTTTACCTCTACACCTTTGATTGTTGCACACAGAAAGCTTTTCCACCTGCTCTGTACAAGAGTGTGGATCCTGCTTAAGCACATATGCTTTATTAATAATGCATGATACAGTCTTTGTACACAGATCCCTCATGACCAAGGGCTTACATGTGGCTGAGTGGTCTAAGGTTCTGGATAAGGCTAAAGTCTCTATGGAAGTGAGGGTTCAAGTCTTGCTGCCAGTGAGATCTTTTAAGGCACTGATTAAGCTTTAGACCTGCTCTCTGACTCCGTGTTAGAGTGGGGTGTGATAAGCTAGCACTTGGTCTGCATCTTTTGGCCGTATTTCCATGCTCTTAGAACACAGATGCTTGTTAGTTCACATGAGCTCAGCCAACAAGAGGCTAAGGCTATGCAGTGCAAATGAACTTTGCAAATCCCTTGCGATTTTGGATCTTTGTGTTTTTGACAAGACCGTTTTTAATCCCATTTGGTAAATGAAGAGTGCTGGAGAGCTACATTTAAAGACCCCATGCTTTTCATAGCATGTTTAGGAAGCTTTTTTTAACTGAGGAGGTGGCTGAGAAGTTAAGGCGATGGTCACGTAATCCATTTTTCTTTGCGTGTGTGGGTTTCAATCCCACCCTCATCACTGACGTTCTCTTAACCTTAACATCTTTGATTGTTGCACACCAAACATTTTCCACCTGGTCCATGCTAGAGAGGAGTGTGAAAATCTAGCCCTGGGTCTAGGTGTTTTGCAAGGGTGTGCTGAGTTAGATCCTGCTTAAGTGCATTAGCTTTAGGAAGCATGCATGGTACAGGCTTGCATGCACGTAGCGTGGTTGAGGGGTCTACGGTGCTGGATTAATGCTACAGACTGCTGCCAGAGAAACTTTCTAACTGTTTCCTAAGTCTGTGCTAGGTTTGATAAGCTAGCACTGGGTCTGCAACTTTGAGCCGTATTTCCATGCTGGTTGCACACAGATACGTGTTAGTTCACACGAGCAAGTTCAATGCCTAAACTTTATTTGCTAGACAGCAGAAGACTTCTCAATAATGACATTCTTTCAACCTCAGGTAGTGTGGCCGAGTGGTCTAAGGCGCTGGATTTAGGCTCCAGTCTCTCTAGAGGCGTGGGTTCAAATCCCACCACTGCCAAGAAAAGCTTTTATTGCACTGATTAAGCTTCCTTGCGTCCTCATGTACTGTGGTCTAAGGTGCTGGATTTGGGCTCCATGTCTCCCTAGAGCCGTGGGTTCAAATCCTGCTGCTGCCATGAAAAACTTTCAAGTTACTGATTAAGCTTCCTACCTCTTTCATGAGTCTGTTCTAGAGTGGGGTGATAAAATCTAGCACTGGGTCTGCAACTTTGGTCTGTATTTCTGTGCTGGAAAGCTCACATTAGCTTGCATCCGGTTGGTGCTCTTTGGGATTATATCCCATTGTTGTCAAGGAAACTTTTCAAGCCATTGCATAGTCTTACACAGTAACTTACACAAAGAACAATAGAGTTATAAATATAACTTTATGTAATATGTAAATACTCACCGAGATGGACATTCTTTGACATTATTTTGTGTGCAGGATTCAAGAAATGATCTGTGTTATGTTATGGAGGAATGCACAGTGCATTAGGGGGTTCAGCCTTAACTGTTTACACATTGTGTTACTGTGTTACATCTTTGTTACAACAGGGGAATTAACAGCATGAACCTTAACCAGGAATTCAGTCAATAATCATTTAATACAAAGAGTTTGTTTTTATGAATTGTTCAAACATTAAGCTTTATCAGTTTGAGTAAGAAGATTATCAAAATACAGGAACTAGTAAATGACTCTGTTTGTATGAAACAGATAAACAGCTCCACCTGCTGAGAAACAAATATAAAGCTTGACTTTTTGTACAGTCTGTTAGAGTTTTGTGTCACTGTGGGCTGCATGGCACAGTAGTACAGTGCAGAGTCTGATACTGCAGCAGGAAAGATCTCCAGATCTACTTTATTCTCATTTTTACGACTTTTGATGGAAAGTCGTGGGTCAAGCTCATGTTTAATTCTAGTGTCCATGGATTTATGAATCTGCAGCAGAAACTCTGGTTCTAATTGAGGTTTTTGTCGATACCAGTAGAGATAGTAAGCTGATTGATCATATGTGCAGGTCAGTGTGATGTTGCTGCCTTCACTTGAAGATATGATGGTTTGGTCTGGTGTAATGCTGCTGTCAACAGCACCTGCTGTAAAGATATTGTAAGATCATAAACATTTCTTTCATTGCTTAAGGACACACACACACACACACACACACACACATATATATATATATATATATATATATATATATATATATATATAATTTTTTTTTTTGCTAAATGAAGCAT
>NC_083466.1:4572926-4596944 GCF_030014155.1 Tachysurus vachellii
TAGCTTTACTTGTGTGGAAACAAAGCCACACCCACTAATGACTTATTTACCGATATCCACATTCATGTATATCAGTTGCTTATTCACTTATATCTTGTGATCTCACCGGCACGAAACCAAGCCAGCCAATGAGCGGTTAACGCTCTGTTCCAGTCCCGAGCACAGATAAAATTGGAGGGTTGAGTCAGGAAGGGCATCAGACTTAAAACCTGTGCCAAATCAAAACATGTGGTGCGGACGATCCGCTGTGGCGACCCCGAACAGGGAGCAGCCAAAGGACAACAACAACAACTTGCTTATTCAATCATCATACACAAATCAAATAGATGAAACACTGTAATTTAGTCATATTCATGTGTGCAGGTCGAGCAGATTGCTGCTGTGCTTTGGGCGAGGGAAGCTGGCCAGGACGTGGTAAGTACTTTGATGCACACAATAATTCTTAGACAAATGCTACACAATTTTATTCTGCAGTCATTACACACACTTTGCAATTTATAGCCAAAATATACAGTAAGCTCCCTAGATAGGTCGAATGTTTGGCCTGAAATGAAACATGTCCTGTTTGATGTTTGATACACAGTATAAGGATGAGCTCTCTTCTGCTTGATGAAGAGCTCTTAAGAACACTTGCTATGGCAAAATGGAGACCAGATATTTCTTCAATCTGCTCAATAGAAATCTGCTGAATAGAATACATGCAGAATGACAATTTTGGAATATCATAACAATTATTAAGACCAGAGCAATATTATATATTTCTTTCAATAAATTGTATATATTATTGTATAAACTGTATATTATTGTATGTACTTCAGCCTATAAATAATTATTAGGCAAAACTGTGTTTTCAATATTTTACTGCATTTATTCTTGTTTCAGATTATTTGTTAGATATTAGAATGTCCATAATGTATTTCCAATACTTCACCACATGAGTGGATAGATGCTACAAAAAATAAATTACTTTGTTGAATAAATCATTTAGTATATTTCATGCATCAGGGTTCACATTTCTGTGCATTGTTTCATACATACAACTTTAAGATATGGTTAGAATTTATTGCTAAGTCAAATTTACCTTAAAATATTACTTGTCAAAGTACCACTAACTTTATATTTAAATCTAAAAAGAATTATCAATACATACAATGTTTTTCTTAAAAAGTTATTCTTAAATATCAGTAGTTATGACTAGACTGATGTACAAATGTTAAACTCATACAAATATCATATTCAGATTTCAAATATCAAAATATCAATATCAAATTTCAGCTGAAATTGCAGTAAATGTGTGTTGTTTTTTTTTTACCACGATCATTCCACAAGATTTATTTGACTTTACATTCACTATTATAGGCTAACCTGCAATTTTGAAAATTCCTAGTTCATTCAATTAATTCTCACATTTTACTGTTAATTCCAATGGAAAGTTTTCCAGTCGTGAAAATTCCTGGAATTTTGCAAGCCTACCACCAACAAGAGGCTAAGACTATGGAGCGTCAATGAACTTTGCAAAGCGTTATAGGTTCTTGGCAACTCAAAGGCTTTACAATGGTTCTGGCTTCCCTGCCTTCAAGGTGTGAATCGTAGGGAAAAAAAAAACAAAAAAGTCTTACCAGACCTCAAGAAACTCACATGCTCATATGCCATTGCTGAAATAGCTCAGTTACTGTATATGGACAATGTTCTGCATAGTTTAGCTCAAACTTACCCCCAGCACAACAGCCTGGAATTTTAACACTTTGTTCTTATTTGAAAATCTTTAGACTGATGACATCAAAGCTCTTTGTGCCTACCTAAATGAAGAACCTAGCAGACTGTTTCTGCTAGGAGTTTTTTGTGAGTATATGCTTTTTAAAATGGATTCTAAATGCTTTTATTAAAGCTGATACACAGGAATTTAAGAGTAATGTGTTTTTTAAATATATCCACTCTAGGATACAGACAATGCCACTGCACAGGAGGCGATCCAGGAGACTGTGATGGGGATTTATGTCACACAGCTTGAAGGCGCAGAAATGGAAAGCCTAGGAGATGTTGGAGTGGTGTTGGAGGGGCATAAGGTTCTTCAAAACCTTTACAGTGTCCCATATGCAGCAGCCATGTTAATGGGACTAATATATGGACTAAATCTAAGCTACCCTCCTGAATTGAGGTACACATTCGAAGCACTTCAAAAGTTGATCTTGGAGCTTGATGGCAATAAGTTGTCATATAAAGCTCTTCTGTGTTTAAGGACTGTTCCTGGAATGCCAAAATGTTAATGTTGTAAAAAAAAAATTGCAGGTCACTTATGTACATGTTCAAAATTGTTACACTTTCAAGCTGCCTATTTGGTGCTTAGTTCATCCGTTAATTTCCATAAAATATGTCTGGTTCATTTTAGCAGTGATATGGCATTTGATAATTGTTAGACATCGTTACACACACTAACGTCTCGACATTTTGGTTGCATGTTGGATTTTGTTTTTGTTTTTTTACTTCCTGTAAATTTATTTTATTTAATTGTAGTTATCTTGTTAACCAAGTTTTAATTTTCACCTTCTGACTTTGCAGTCTTTTGATTCAAAAACAAAGTTATTTTAGATACTTATATTTTAGACAATCTAATATATTGTAATATATTGACTGAGCAGGCTGTTTACAATACTTTATTGCAAGTTTGGAAAATAGAGTTTTATAAATTGTTACATATCTTTGTGGGTTTTTTTTACTCTACAAGACAATCACACAAACAAACTGTCACGAACTACGAGCCACCGCCTGAGCGTCACCATCGCGTCTCCAGAGTACTAGCGCGCTTCCGGACTACACCTCCCATTATCCACCTATCACGCTCATTATCACCGCCACCTGTTTCTCATCTCCGCTCCCTTTAAAACCACACATGAACTTAACATCTGTGCGAGGTCTCAACTAGTCTCTGTACTGTCATTCTGAGTGTTTTCCTGTGTTCTGGTTTCCTGGTATTACTCTGTTTCTTGTTTCTGACTCTTCTGACTGTTTTCTGCCTGCCCCGACCTTTTGCCTGTTTTCGACTCTGATTTTGCCTTTGCTCTGATATTTGTACCTCTGCCCGTCCTGATCATTGCCTGTCTGACTACTCTTCTGATCGATATTAAAACTAAGCTGCAAATGGATCCACAGCCGTATGCCTCCTCCTTACACAAACGCTGTTTTGAAAGGAGTAGCTTTAAATAGAAATCATTGAGTAAAAGTAACAAAAACCAATTGGATGTATTAATGTTAATGAAACAATTTGCTTGTGTGGAACCACTGTCCATAATTGAATTAAGTAAGATGAAAGAATCATTTTTTGAATGTGTCTTTTCAGTTTAGTGTGTGACAACGATTTACTTCAGTAAAGTTGGCCGCATATTAATTTTTTTTCATATTTAGGTTCATATGTATTTTGTCCACTATAGAGGAAAGCTGCTTTGGGTTGTAGCTGCCTCTCTACATTACTACAATAGAAAAGAGGTTTTATTTGTGTAGTAACAGCGTTTAGCTCAGGAGTTATTGACTCGGGAAGCTCGAATCTGTGAATATGCGGCCAACTTTGCTTAAGTCAACGATTTTTGGTTTATACAGTTGGTAGCTGCTGAGATTAAAACAAAGCAAAAATATTAACTTACCTATATAGCCTTGATTCTCCTGTTTCTCAGGCCCCTAGTTGTCCCGCTCTGGCAGCAAAACAAGTCCGGGCAAATTCAGCCTTTACTCAGCTTTTAAAGGATGCTATAGAGGGCACCTTCCATCAGCTGACAGTTTTATTGCCCCCAATAAAACCATAAAACCATAAATTAAAGATTTATGATTGTAACAAAAGTTTATGATTGTAATTAATGTTTACTGATAGGAATGGATCTAAGGTCATACATTTGATCTGACAGATGTATGTCATGATTTATGATGTTAAGTTTAAGTTAAAAGTTCATAATAATAAAAGTTAATGATTGTATTGATATATTGCTTGACTCCAAGTAGTTAAAGAGCCCCTTTTCCCTCCCACCACCCCCGTCTTTCATATTGTTTTACACCATTGTGTCTGCTTTCAAGTAGATACTGTAGGTGACAAGTAATTAAAACAAGTCCATATGTTTTTTAAAAAAGGGTTGTTTTATGACCCCTCAGATGAAACAGTGTTGTTAAACAGGACAATGTCTTTGTTCCGAATGAGATAGGAGACAAGTACTTAAAACTCATGTTTGATCCGGGGATGGTTTGTGGATCCCCCTTTTCCCTCCCAACACCCCATCTTTCATATTGTTTAACACCATTGTGTCTGCTTTCAAGTAGATAGGTGACAAGTAATTAAAACAAGTTAGCCAATGGGAGGCTATATATAACATCACACAAACGCACACGCCCTTAGAGCAAACACGCGCACACGCATGCACACGCCCTGAACGGACACGCCCACCCACGTGTAGGTAAAAAGTGAAAATTTCCGAAACTTCGGTTATCGTTTATTCTACCGAGTGACTTCACATCTCTGGAAATCCTTCAACGGAACAGAACTTCTACGATCTCCTTCGAAACATTAAGAGATCATGGCCTTTTTATCAGGTAAGAGCTTATGAACTTTATTGAAAAATATTATAAGTATTAGAATGCTTATCGTTTGATATTACCATATATGAGATTCGATATGAAATATTTAGAAGAGTGACTTATTATATCTAGTTTTAGTTGGATTTATACGTAAAGTCTGCTTTAATTACAGAACAAGACCAGGCTATCTGATACAATTGTCTAGGAAAACGTATCAAACAAACGAGAACCCTCCAGGGTAATTTCATTCTGACTCTTAGATCTGTGTTTTTCAGTTGATTGTTTATCATATATTACATTATAAGCTGAAATGTTATTATTTAATTTATTTATTTATTAATTTTAGACAGTTGTATCGAGATTATTTCTGACGACGAGTATCCTGGAACGTCCACACAAGGCCTAAGAACGGTGGAACATCGTTGGGAATCTGCCCAAAAGCCGATAGCTGTAGTAGCCCCACAGCTCAGAACAGTCCTACAAACTACGCGTAAGTCACATCGTGAAAACATGAATGTTGTAAATCTTTCATTGACCTTACATGATTAGCAATAATTCTATTTATTTATTTTTTTTAATTTATTCTTTATTCTGTATGTGTGACATTCAGAAGACGTTGGTACAACGTCTAACTACGATGACTACGATGGTTCAAATGTTTTGGGTAAGTCCGTTAGCATTCTCTTTGAATCTGTATTCTATTTAGATGCTGGTGCTAACGTAGTTGGCGGCAGTGTCTTCGAAGGAGTAGAAAATACATTCAAACCGGTGACGTCTTTGAAGGACATGAAAATATCAACATTCGAGATGTGGATGCTAACGTAGCTGGAGGTGACTTTGAAGGACAAGAAAATTTCAGGATTTTTTTCAGCTAAGGGATATAATAACTGAAAACTTTGAGCATGTCTGCAGTGCACTTCAAAACATGTCTTACAGTGAGTATGTTCATTCCTTGCGTAAAACTCTGGAATCCTTAAATTGGTGTGTTATTGTGAATAAAGAATTGTTAAGACATTTTTACATTAGAAATGGCTCAGAAGCGTTCAAGTAATTCTACCTCTTCAGAAGCCAAAAAATTAGAACTGAAAATGAGCCTACATCGTCACATGATTTCTGCTTTGGTGAAACCTTCAAGTAGTCTGTTACAGCATGACTCGTACACATCCGAAACAGTCAGTCAGTTGAACGATAGTTTAAGACCGACACTTAGACACGATATTCAGAATCCTATTCCAGGTACTGAACACAGCGTATCCCCCGTGTTGAACGATAGTTTAAGACCGATGCACACACAGCTACCTCATCATGACGTGTTCTTAGAACTAAATCAGAGTCTGTTAATGCTGCAGAATAGCCTAAATGATCAAGATCAACCTGTACAGTTAGATCCTGCTTTGATAGAAATGGTGAATAATCTGAATGATAGTTTTAACTTATCTAACGAACAAAGTGTCGTTAATGCATCTCCTCTGGTAACCTGTCAACATCAAGGACCTGCATCTCAACAAGATTTGTTTCATGGTCTTAATCAAAGTCTTATTTCGTTAAATGACAATATCATTAACTTAATCAACCAACCTGTTAATGTTCTGCAAAATCTGTCACTCAGGGTTTAAGGATATGCAGAACCATCGTCATGTATGTAGTTGTAACGTTTGTTGTGATGTAGACTGTTACAAACACCCTCGAAACATAACAAAATGCCCGGATTGTATGAGGTTGTGTAGATCAAAACATTGTTTTGATAGCCACAAAGCATTGCGCCAGTCAGAAGCAGGTGAATATTCTCAGTGCAAAAGAGGTTTCTACTGCAGTAACTGTAATATGGTGTACCACGACCCATTTGGCCTTAAAAGTCACGTGTGCCCTGAGAGATTGTGTAAACTCTGTGGTGAAAAACTTGATACGGATTGTGGACACAACTGTTTTATACAGCTGTTAAAGAGGGAAAAGTCTAATAAGAGATACATCTTTTATGATTTTGAAACTAGACACTCATACAGCTAATTTCTTATGCTGTATTAATTACCGCGGTCAGACATGGATTTTTTTCAGTAGACACGTGCGTCACTGCGTTTTTTAGACATTTTCGCCATGTGAAATTCAGAGGTTATACCTTTATCGCGCATAATGCTAGAGGGTTCGATTCATACCTTTTGCTAAATCATTTAGTGACCATGAAGCTTAGCAATCTTCCTAAGGCCATGGGGTTCTCAGAAAAAAAAGAAAGGTTATGTTCCTCATTTCTGGAACACAATAGAACATCAAAACTATGTAGGCCCCTATCCTGAACCCCGGTTTTATGGTGTGGATAACATGATGTCTAAAGACAGGTAGGATTTTTTCAAGTGGTACGTGATGGTGTCTGATAAAGTTTTTGATTTCAAGAAAGATGACTGAATACTGTGTAAATGACAGACATTTTGAGAAAAAAGGTTGTATAGCTTTCAGAGATGAAATTTGACAAAGTATAACGGTGGATCCTTTTAAATGCATCACGATCGCTTCCGTCTGTATGAAAATCTTTAGAACAATGTTTCTCGCTGAAAACCTCTCGATAATTACATAACCAACCTTTCTCAATACCTGCCATTCAGTGGCTTGAATACATTTCCGCCACACACAGCCTACCTGTTCAACATGCTCTGAACGAAAGTGAAGTTGGGTTCGGTTCATATTTCGTTGACGGTTATTGTGAAGTGCGTCAGACACGTAAGGCTTTTGAGTTTCTCGGTTGTTTTTATCACAGCTGTGAAATCCTCTTAACCCCCATGTTAGCTTTGGTGATGTCTGGCTTAAGTTGTTGGAAAAGTAAGTATTTGCAAGACACACAATTTGCATGTCACATCGATCTAGGAGCATGAATGGTGTGAAATGAAGGAAAACGATGTGAGTGAGATAAGCTTTCTAAGGCCAATATCATTTTATGAAAATGCTTCTGGAAAAGTCCAAAGTTCCTGAAAATATTGTATGGATTTATTCATGTTGGCAGCCTTTGTACGATGAATTGATGACCAAAATAAACATCAATTTTATTCAAGGAATAAATATTTATTCCTGATTTTTGAAAATGACGATTACGTTTGCTCCATTGTATTTGTTACTTTTATTTCAATAAAATATTTATACAGTAAGATTTTTCTTGTGAAGCATCATGATTAAATAGTACACTACACAGGTGAATGAAACATTTTCAGAGAGTTTACACATTGCACACAACTAAACGAATGTTTATTTACTCTAGCATACATTTTTTTCACAAAAGACAACATCTTTTTCATTTCTATTTAAATCCTTGCTATACATAGACACCATACGATTAAACATATAGCCTTTAGCTCTGTGACACAGAAAATATACCCAATGCTGCCTGCAACAAACTGAAGTAAAATCTTGAATTTGTGCAGGGTTATATTATTTCACGAGAGTTCTTACTCAAAAAGTAATGAATAGAATCAGGAAAGAGTGCGTAGTCTGGTCTGTTTCCGTAGGAGTCAAAAAACTCCCCGGAGAACTCATTATTAAGACATAACGCTAGCCAGTGCTCATCCGGCATGTGTCTCAGATGTGTATTCACATACGGTTATAAGGCATAAGGTTGACATGAAAAAAGAAGCTATAGGATAAATAACAACCCCCACCTTTGCTTCGTCAGCTATGTTGGTGCCATCAGCGTTCATGATTTTACAAGCAACATGAAAAAAATGTATTCAAATCCAGGTAATCTTCACCATTTCCAGAGGACTTGTCAGTCAGAGATACAAGTGTATTTTTCAATACTCGCCTGTGAATAAGGTAGTGTGAAAATATCCAATGCAGACTTTGAACACTCCGCGGATAGTCCGTGTAAAAAAGCCATGATTTTAGAAAACGTGTCGTTGTCCTGGGGGTCTTTTGGATTTTCCACGTGAAATCAATGCAAGACACGACCCGTCCTGATTACGACTTACTGATAATGTTGCTCACATCACCTGCAATACCTTTGGCTGAAGTTTTTAAATGAGGTTTGGCAATAACAAACCCCTTTTTGAGGAATGGAATTGCCATTCTAAACAATCCTCTGAACAATCCTCCTAACCCCGAACCATACATGGTGGGGGAGTCCATTTCTGGCTTGACTGACATAGTCTACGTAGGTCTGCGGGTTAATGTATTGTCTAGCTATCATTTTACAAACAGAAGGAATGTTTAGCTGGTCTGAAGTGCAGTTTAGCTATAAACTTCCCGTAAGTAAAAAGGTGTGTTTGTTCTGATCCGACTTGACTTAGATCACGATATCTGTAATGTGATTCTTGAGGAGCGGTATGTAGTGCGGCTTATCGTAAGAAATAGTGACGACTGTTTTCACCCGGTATATCTACGCATCTGAGTAGTGGGACAAAGCTATCACCGACTCTTTGGTACTCGATAATGTCTGTATATACATACATTGTGTAAAATCCAGCATGAATATCAGCGGGGTTTAGTGCTTCTGAGTCACACAGCGGTAGCGCTTTATCCGGGGTTCAAGCCGAGTATATATGCTAATTTTCCACTGGTTTTGAAGAAATGTTGCTTTGACGGGGTTATAAACTTAGTTATGCATGCTGAGTTTGGATAGTTTTATTACTTCATTGATTTTGTCAACCAGTTCTTCAATACTTTTATAATATCCATGTTTTATTTCCTTCCCTATAAGCAACATAACATGCAGAGTCATGCATTTTGAACAACTTTTCATTACCTATAGTAATTTTTACTAACTCAGGCTCGTAAAAAGTTCCCTCAATTTTTTCACCATCATAAGCGCTATTCGGACGGGATTAGTTTTACGTGGGGACGTGGGGGTAAAGTAATTATTACCAGAGCTTCTCGGTGATTTTAGTCCCGTCCGAATGTGCCATCTCGGTAATCATTACGGACAATGTCAGTAAAGATTACGGTGACTTACCTTCTGTAAAAATGTCCGGAAAAATTACCTCAGGTAATACTAATCCCGTCCGAATAGACCCGCTGTAAATATGTACGGTAAAATTCAGTCATTTCCTGTTTAAAAGTAGTTTTTGGCACGTTTTGCAGCATGGAGGCGCCATGTTGTCTGTTTGCGCACGTGATAACAGGAAGCAACGTCATACGCACATGACGACAAGGTGGTTACTGGGGTGCGTAAAGCAAGTTACCCCTCCCACTTCTGCTAGTTTTACTGAGATGTCTTGTCCCATGCGAATTGGCCAATTAATATTACAGACGTCCTGAGGTAAAATTGCATTACTCCACGTCCCCACAGAAAACTAATCCCGTCCGAATAGGGCTATAGTCTCGTAATTTATATACAGAGGGGTCTCTAGGGATCCGCTCGGAAATTGAAAAATATTAATCTGTAAAATTTTGCTGGTATCCTTTTTCAAACTGTCCTTTCGAATGGGATATTGTAACGTAGTCACCAGTTTTAAACTTGAATTTTATTTTCTTTAGTTTCAACAATTGTAGTCAATAAAAAAGTTTTAAATACTGTGAAATAATTGGCTTTGGTGACCTCAACAGGTTTCATTTAGATGCTGGAATGACGGTTGTGGTTATAAGCATGAACTATTTCATGCATGCTGTGTGTTTTTGCATGTTAAACGCTGTAATACATCTCCACATCTTGGTCTTTAGCATTCTGTTGAACCTTTAACACACCGCAGCTTTCTGATCTGTGCCCTTGGCAAAATGTACGCATGTCGTGTTTTTTCATTAAGTTTTGAAAAGTTTTGTTAAATTCTTTAACTTGATCAGTTTGTAAATATTTTGGGGTCTCTACCTTCCTTTAGAATGGAATCAAAATCTTTAGTTACTTCACCACCGGTCTTGTTTCGTAAGACACGCACCCAAGCGTATTTAGATAAAATATCTATACACGTTATGAAATATTTTGCATCATTACTCTCCGACAAGCTGCTCACGTCGACCAAATCAGCTTGTCATTGTTCATCTATGTTTCACAAAAACCTTGTTTCTTTTAAACCTTGTAGACACTGGTTTATGAAGAGTGTATGCATCTTGCTCAGCTAACCAGTTTTTTCTCTCATTAACTCTTTTACCAATTTTTTTTTACTATAGCTCTTTGCAAACTCTCAACACCTCCGTATGAGCCGGGGTCAAACGGCATGTAATACACATTCAACAGCCACTCATTCATTTTGAAGTATCAGAACATTAATGAATAAAACACACCAAAATAGTTTAAGGATTTTATTTCAAAAAGACATCACGTGAGCAAGATTTACATTTTTCTGCATCAAAAAATCAATCGTGTAATATTTTGGAATATCAACATTCTCCTTTCTGATCAGTTTAAAAACACATCACATATAAAGGTTAAGATACATAATACGTGACTAGTTTTACTTTCGAAAGGTTTGGAAAACAGCAGATAAAACTTGTGAAGAATGTGAAAAAAATGTGAAGAGGACAAACTTATAAACTTATAACGTATAAAGAGAACCAATTTTTATTAAAATCTCGCACGATGTTCATGAGCTTTTCTAGTCGATAAACATCCTTTATAAAAAGGAAGAGGATTAGTGAAAATACTCGCGTCGTTAACTCTCAGTTCAATGATTTGTTGAAGAGTAGAGGTGAACTCGGACTTCAGATCTTTCTCAGAGACAGAATAGACGTGGCGCGCTCTTAAGTTTCCCATGTGTGACGGTTCGGGTGGGTCCAGAGATGAGTGAAAGGTCCAGTAATCCACAAGACGTTGGTCGCTGCAAATTTCTTTGGTTTTCTCTTTAGCTTCATTCACAACAGCTTTGATGTTAGGCTCATCCCCGCAGTCGCATACGATAGCTTCAGCGATACCTAGAATTTTTTCCAGGGATGGGTGTTTTATTCCACACAATTTCAGAGCCTTTACCAGAGTATTTCAGCCAAGGTTTAAACAATTTTTTTCAGCAATCTGAAGGCATTCATGTGCTGATAGTATGCTTCAGGATCAAACAAACAAGCGTGTTGGAGTTGACTCGGGTGATCGATAGCACGTCACTAACCCTAACCCTTATCACAAGGTCATAAACCCTTTTTTTTTTTTTTAAAATACTGTTCCACTATCTATTGAATGACATACACCTCTCAGTGTACGTCATTTGAGAATGTCAGGATTGGAATGTTTGAACTTTTAACCTTTTAACCTTTTAAAATCATGACATGTCAGATCAAAAGGTATGATTATGATTATTGGGGCAATAAAACTGTCAAAAACAGAATAATGGATTATGCCCTCCACTTCTCTCTTACCAGGTTGTTTCTTAAAGAATACCAGTAAATATCGGTTTTAAAGAATACACCCATTTGTTTTGAAAAGAAAACCTGTTTCATAAAGAATACCAACAAATACCTGTTATGAAAAGAATACCTGTTTTGTAAACACCACCAATAATACCCATTTGTTTGGAAAAGAATACCCGTTTCGTAAAGAATACCAATATACCAGGTTGTTTTGAAAAGAATACCCTTTTGTTCTGAAAAGAACACCAAATATCTGTTTTTAAAGAACACAAATAACACCGGTTTGTTTTTGGTAAAGAATACCAACGAACACCCATTGTTTTGAAAAGATACCTGAATTGTATACCAATAACACTTGGTTGTTTTGAAAAGAACACCAATAAATACCTGTTTTACAAAATAATGGGTGTTCATTGGTATTCTTTTTAAAACACAATATACCAGGTTGTTTTGTAAAGAACACCAATAATACCTTTTTTTTGGTAAAGAATACCAATAACACCTGGGGCCTGTTTCAGAAAGCAGGTTAAGTGAAAACTGAGTATGTTAACCCTAAAATGAGGGAAACTCTGGGTTTTCCGTTTCAGAAAGGGAGGTATGTTAAACCCGAGAAAGCAGGTTAAGTTAAGCCCATTTCTGAAAGAGAGGTAACTTGTACTCAGAGTCAGTTACCATAGTAACTTACTCTGAACTGAACCTGGTCGGGAGCAGGTTTTCTTCGGTAAACTCAGAGTTTCTTTCGGTCTCCTCCCCGTTTTAAATTGGAAGCGATGTTTAAACGCCTCATTCATTGCACACATTTCAGTTACTCAGAGAGCGTCAAAGGGAATGAAATGGCGTGCCCTTTTATTGATTATCCTGTTGATGAAGAGGCTGTATTAATTTGTAGGGAGTTACATTTATATCGGGAGAGAATTTTGAGGCCCAGAGTGGATGTTTTGTCATATCCCTATCCATTTTTATTTCAGCGGTACCGTTTTTCTTTACAATCAATAAGATACATCCATAATCTCATCCATCCATACATCAAAAACTTCAGCCATCGCGGCCGTGCGCTTACATCCGAGCAGATGCTTTGCGTTGCCTTACGCTTCTTTGCAAACTGTAGTTTTGTGTATAACATCGGGGATGCAGAACACATTAGTAACGCTACTGTTTGCAGAGCGGTCAGGAGAGTGCGGCATTGATGGCACACATTCTGATCATTGCACCTTCTGAAAATGAAGCGGATGATGTCAACAGCAGGTCCATCCACAGTATTAATGTGCAGGTACACTGACAGCCTACTGTTTCTAATGGTCAAAAGACTACATCACAATACTGTACTGTACATGTCTCATTCTTTGCACTGTCCACAGATCATATGTGATGCTGCACATATAAATCACAAATGTGGTGGCCAAGTGGCCTGGCTCTGTTAATGACTCAAGAATGTATCATGAGTCAACCCTGAGCAACAGACTGGAAAAGGGTAACTAAAATGTATGCACTACACACTTACAGGGGAAATTCTGTGCAGCTCTAAAGCAATGTGAATTTTCTTACAGGAGATATTGATGGCTTTCTGCTGGGTGATAGGGGTTACCCATGCCGGCCAAATCTTATTACCCTTTACCCAGAACCTGAACCAGGCCCTCAGCAGAGCTTCAATGTGGCACACTGCAGGACGAGAGCCTGGGTGGAGATGACCATAGGCCTGTTGAAAGCACGTTTTTAGTGCCTTCGTCACCTCAGGGTAACCCCTGCAAGGGCCTGCGACATTGTGGCATGTGGTGTTCTCCATAATATTGCCATACTTAGAGGGGCGCAACACCCTGCCCTACAATTACAAGATCCTGAGGAAGACTCCATTAACCCTGCAGATTTCCAGGATGGAAGGGTAGTCTGGGATATATGCCGCAATGTCTTAGATTAATGATATCCACCACAAAACAAAAAAAAGAAAATGAATAAACACAATTTATAGCAATTTATATGGTGTTTATTTCCTACCACAAAAATAATAAAAAAATAAAGTTAGATTTTAATACTTCCCAGAATTCACCTATGACCATACACTCAGCTTTAGCTTTTCTTTCAAAATCTCAATTTCCAGATATGCTTTTCTGGATCTTTTTAATCAGAAGTTTATATAACTAACTGGCAACTGAAAATACAGTAGATTAGAGTTACATAATGTAGTTCTAAAATTCTACAGAATTAAAATGTGGCATTTACTGCACCAGAAGTTGATGGACCTTCCTCCTGCTATTCTTCCACACTGCTAGACACTGAATGCTATTTAGTTATTAAATATGTCAGATGTTTATAAAGCCAGGTACCCTACACCTATATGCTCAAGGCTTCCCTGATTTAATTGTTTTTATTTCATTTTAAGCTGCTGCCACATTCTTTTAATGCCTGCAGGATTGCACCTATACATTAAAATTAAATTAATAGGATTAATAAAATACTGTTCTTTCAGTTTCACCTCTGATATTATAACCGTGTCATGGTTGGCGCATCTGCCTCGCCTCCCGAACG
This sequence comes from Tachysurus vachellii, assembly GCF_030014155.1. Taxonomy (NCBI): domain Eukaryota; kingdom Metazoa; phylum Chordata; class Actinopteri; order Siluriformes; family Bagridae; genus Tachysurus; species Tachysurus vachellii. The sequence continues at coordinate 4,587,255 of NC_083466.1, forward strand.
TCAACAGAGAAGCGTCTCCGGAATACTAGTCACTTCTGGACTAAACCTCCCATCATGCATCACGGAGACTGATTGCTCCACCACCTATTACCCATCAGCCATTTCCTATTTATACAAACTTGAACTTGACTCTAGTGCGAAGTCTCGATCTGCCATGAATTCTGAGCGGTTCTCATATGTTTCTAGTTCCGGTTTCTGATCTAGTTTCTGTATTCTGGTTTTCTGATTGTTTGCTGCCTGCCCTACGTTTTTGTGTTTGCCAGTCCTGACCCTGTCTGTTTGCGAGATTGTTATTAAAAGCTGCAAATGGATCATCAGCCTTATGACTCATTACAAACAGTTGGGAATTTACTCTAAAATAGTTCTTAATTGCTAACTACAAATTAGATCTTCAACCAGTCTAATTAGATTAATGTAATAATTATCTCTAGAAAGTATTGGTCTACTTACATTTGATGTTACATCCTCTATTTTATACAGAATTGTTTTATAGTCTTTAAATAAATTATAGTATGTAGATTACTTAGTAATTAATTACACCCAACACTGTATAAAAGTAATTAAAATGTAAACTTACGCATTGACTCAAGCAGCTATTTTCTCCCAAGCTAACTCTCTGTCCTTTGACGCTGCAGCAGTGTTGCTTTTTTTTTTTTTTTTTTTAAATTTGTCTTCATATTCGCCATATGCTTGCATAAGCACTTCCAGTTCTTATAGTGTGAAATACGTGGACCTCTTTTTTCCTGACGCTGTTTCCATGCTGACTCGTTATATCTGTGCTCCATTGATAATGGCTTATTATAGTTGTTGTGCATGCGGTTAACTCAGTCAGTCAATTTAGAGTTGATAAAACTAACTCTTTTCAGCTGTTCTGTAACTGAAAACTCAGTTTCCCATCTCAGGGTAAATCAACTCAGTTTAAGTTTAAACTGCTTTCTGAAACAGGCCCCTTGTGTATTTGATTTCAGGTCAACAAATAACTGTACGGTCTGGTGGTAGCGTCTTGAAAACATTCTAAATAGTATTTGCTGTTACCCAGATACATTTGTCAAGCCAGCACACTGATCTGTAATTTACCTCTAGGGTTTTTAAAAAGCACCATGTAACTGGTTTTCAAATTGATTGTTCTACTAGACTTGCCGGGAAAAAACAAATTCTGAACCAGATATATGACACTCAGATTTTTGTGATGTGTGTATTTAGTAAAAGCTTTTTCTACCTCCTCATTTTTACTCGCAGATTCCATCAAGTCATCTATTACCAACAAGATACACCCTGGAGGGAGTGCCAACCCATCGCAGGGCATACACACTAGGGACAATTTTCAAGAGATGCCAAATCAACCTACCATGCATGTCTTTGGACCAGGGGAGGAAACCGGAGTACCTGGAGGAAACCCCCGAGGCACGGGGAGAACATGCAAACTCCACACACACAAGGCGGAGTAGGGAATCAAACCCCCAACCTTGGAAGTGTGAGGAAAATGTGCTAACCACTAAGCCACAGTTTCTGTGCTATGGTGGGGCCTGAAACCTGACTGAAACTCTGAGGATATTGTTCTCCTGTAAGAAGGAGCTCAGTTGAACAGACAACCTTTTCATGTATTTTAGACAAACGGAAGGTGTGAAATAGGTCTGTAATTTGATAACCTAATTTAGATCCAAATGAACTTTGATGAGTGGCCTAATAACTGCCAACTTAAGTCTTAGGGACGTAACCTAAAGTTAGCAAGGAGTTAATATAAAGAAGAGGCTCACCAGCTTTATTTAACACTTCTTTCAGTAATTTAGTTGGAATGGGGTGTAGTGAACAAGTTGTTGATTTAGCTGTAGTAATAAGCTTATCTAACTCTTCCTGTCCTATACTTGTAAAGCACTGTAGTTGTGTGTCTAGAGCTTTAGGTGAGACTGGGTCACTAGTTGCTCTCATGTTGAGGGTCACCCATTTTATTCCTGATACTTTCGATTTTATCAGAATCTCAAAATCCTCACTACTGAACTGTGATAGTGTGTTCAGATTTCTGGTGTTTTGTTAATCTAGCCACTGTGCTAAATAAAAACCTAGGATTGTTCTGGTTATTTTCTATGAGTTTGCTCAGGTGCTCAGCCCTGGCAGCTTTTAGAGCCTGTCTATAGCTGGACATACTTTCCTTATACGCAATTCTAAAAACCTCTAATTTAGTTTTTCATTACTTTTGCTCAAGGTTATGGGTCTCTCTCTTGAGGGTGTGACTATTATACCACGGTGCAAGCATTTTATCTCTAACCTGTCCAGACAGGTCAGGCAGGTTATTTGTGAATGTCTTTAGCGGTCGGAGTAATAGTTCTACCGAGTCCATAACGTGGTGAGAGCCTGTTCTACAGGTAGTGTGTACAATATGAGGTAATTGTCTGTGATGTCATCACTGAGGAATGATATCTATATCAGTGACATCTATTCTGTGTGATTATTAAATCTAGTGTATGATTATGACATCAAGTTGCTCTAGTGATGTTTTGTTTAAGCCCAAGTGAGTTTAGTAAGTCCATGAATGAGAGTCCTAATGCATCATTTGTATCATCAAAATGAATGTTAAAATCTCCTAGAATTAAATGCTTTATCAAAGCTAACCAATAGGTCAGAAAGAAAATCTGTGAATTCTCTAAGAAAATCGGTGTAGGGCCCTGGTGGTCTATACACGTTGCTAGCACAAAAGACATCAGGGATTTTTTCGTGTGCATGTGCGATAGTGTAACATTAAGGACGAGCACTTTAAAAGAATTAAATCTATACTGTGTTCTCTGTGTAACAGTAAGGTAATCACTAAAAATAGTGGCGACACCACCTCCACGACCAGTCGGACGAGGCTCGTGCTTATAGATATCCTGATGGTGTAGACTCATTTAGACCGATGTAGTCATTTGGTTTAATCCAAATTTTGGTAAGGCAGAGTGCAGTAAGGCTATTTTCTGAGATTATTTCATTTACACTAAGTGCTTTGGGTGCAAGTGATCTAATGTTCAGAAGCCCAAACTTTAGGAACTGTTTTTGTTTCTTTGCCATTTTCTGGTCTAATTACAGCAAGATTATTTCGAGAACGTCTCACAATTACATTTGAATCTCACTGCTCGGGGAACAGACAGTTTCTATGGGGTGAGCTGTGTGTGCATTTGTGTCAGTGTGTTGAAGTGAAGGATGACTGTTGAAATTTAAATTTAAAGCATAGTTTACCAGTCAGAAGGTGTGCAGCGCCCTGGAGATGTGGTCCGAGAGGATCTCCGCTCCACCTCTGCTGGGGTGCAGGCCGTCAGCGCGGAACAGCCTAGGACATTCCCAGAAAACATTCCAATTATCGATAAAGAGTAGATTCTGAGCCTGACACCATGACTGAAGCTAGTCATGGTGTCGCAGCTGTGCTGTGAGCCGTCTCCACCAGGGTGTTGAAGTCTCTCTTCAGGATCTCCAACTGCCTCAGGCTGGTGTCGTTCGAGCCGGGGTGAAGAACCACAGCTCCGGTGTTTCTGCTCACGACCCTAGGTACCTGTGCAGCGACATCAAGAACACGGGCACCAGGTAAGCAGTGAGTGCGAGCCTTACCTTTAGCCACAGTAGCACGGACATGGCGGACGATGGAGTCTCCGATGATCAGTGTCGAGGGCCGTCTCACAAAGGGGGGCGAAGCGGTTCCCGGTGGGGATCTTGAAGACCGGCGGTGGTGGTGGGGGAGAGGTCCTCGACCGGGGCCCGGCCCGTGTCCTCCGCTGCTGCACCCATAATCCACGGTGCCCTGGTGCCGGAGTGAACTGCCCCTGGCCAGGCCACTTCCTGGGTGCGTTGGGCCTGGACAGAGAAACACACCGAGTAGAGGTGGCGGGAGTAGAAATTACATGCCGGGAGTTTACCCGAGACGGGTGAGCGGCCGAACGGGGAGCTTCCAGGGCGGCTTTCCGCTCCCGCAGCTCGGCCTGCTTCACCTGTAGGTCGCGGATCTGCTTCTCCACGGCCTCCAGCTCCAGTTCCACCGAGTGCAGCTCAAACGTGTCCTCACCTGCACTGAAAGGCAGAGACATAACCGACATGTTATATAGCAAGTACAACAGAGATAATTGGTGTGAAAAGGTGTACTAGCGGTACTCGGGCTAACAGGCTAGTTATGCTAGCCGGCTAGGGGTGGACGCTGGGAAAACAAATAAATAGTATGTAGCGATATCAAAACGTATATCGAGCGATTATTCTAGGTTTAAGATGTATTGCCGATGAGTTCGCCCTGTGTAAAAAGTAGGGAGTCAGAGTGTAGTGTGTACTAGCGGAACCGGGCTAACAGGCTAGCGATACTAACCAGCTAGCAGCAGGCACTAGGAAAACAAATAAATAAAAGGTATCAAAGGGTAAGGAGTTAAAGTATAACTCAAGATAAGTCAGAATTGAGTAAAAATACTCAGCCAAGCAAACAAATGTGACGCACAAACAATTCAAACACCACGTTATATGGACAGTAGACACTACAATCTAACTGCAACACAACCATACGTGCCTACCCGGTGGCTAAGGCTGTCGGCGAGCCCCCACAAACCTTATCTTTATGATTTTGTTTTATTGATTATGGTTTTTGTTTTATTGGTCATAAAACAGTCAAAAATAAAGTTGATAGATTATTGAAATTGAAATAAATAAATGAAAGCAATCTGAACTATTCAGAATCAATTTGGAGAAACTCCGCACCAAAAAACTGCTAGACAACCATAAATGATATGCATTAAAAAAAGGTATATATATAACAGCTGTTTAAAAATGAAAATCTGAGCAATTTAACCTAACCACAAATTAAGAGTTGCACGTCACCAACTTTTTAAAGTAAGCTGTGTGTATTCAAAGTGCAAAATTTGCTGTTGTACATGTCCATAAAAATGTACAAAAAAAAAAAAATAAAAAATTTCCTAGCAATACAACATAATGCGTTTTATAATGCTTATCCTCTAATCCTCTGTGGAGGAGTCAAGCACATCTGCAACATTTGTGAAGTTAACCTCTTCATCAGAGAGCAATTACAGCTGATACATTTGGAAGGCTTTTACAAAGTTAGAACCGTTATTAATAACCATAGCTGTAACTTTCGTTGACAGTCCATATAATGAATGTGATCGATCTCAGCAGCAATGACATCTTACGTGTGTCTACATTTGATCCTTTTACAGGCCAATGCCGCTTTCAGGCATTGAAGAGTAGCAGTGTTTATCCAGTGGGCGGTCATGCCTAGGAAGCTTTTGTTGTGTATAGACCCAATGTCTGCAGTGGTCATGATGTAGTCTTGCCCCTCAAATGTTGTCTTCAGCTCACTTTCCATTTTTGAATATTTTTTATCCAAGTAGTTGGAAAAAGTTTTTCGTCCCATTTGCTGTGTGCCGCCTGAACATATCATGCTAACAAGCTGTCTGAAAGCCGGTGACTCCACAGTAGAGACAGGCTGCATGTTTAACAATCAATAAACAATAGCTTTGTTGATCTGTCCCTGGCTAACAGTCTGGTTAAAATCTAGTCGCTGTTTAGCTGGAGGGGCTTGATTCACTGTGTCCACCGACAACAGGTTAGCTTCTAGCTTTGTCGAGGCATGTAGTTTCTGGAGGTGCTTCGACCGATTGGAGTTGCTGTTTATCGCAGTAGATAGGACCTTTGAACCAGCAAGACACAGCTTACATTTGACTAAAAGGTTTTTGTCTTTATGATTGAGGGGTGGTTCTAGGGGTTTTAGCCCTCAGTGAGAATATAAAAGAAGAGTATATATATATATATATATATATATATATATATATATATATATATATATATATATATATATATTATACATTATATGACTACATAGTAAGCCAAAAGTTAGGGTATTATTTAAAATGACAAAAGTGGACACCAAATTTTTATGCATGATGTAATGATGCCAGTCTTGAATCAAATCAGTTCATGTATGTGTGCATTCTCTACGAACAGAGTACCAATGAATGCAGTCATTAATAAAAAAAAATATCACAAGACAAAGACCAAATCAATAAGTTATTTTTTTCATATTGAATGGATTGTTTGCATTAATATTTTGTGCTATCAACTCTGGTAAATGAAATTTCACTGCTTTTGGTTGCCGCCGTTGCGGCTTTCTGCCGATTAACGTTATAGATAAATGCCTCCAGCTTTAACTGCGAATGCACGCTGCACGTACCTGCGCTTCTCCGTTCAAATAAAGCAGACAGCTGATGTCGCACTTTTGAAAGACTACAATGCACACAGGTAAAAGCAAAGTTTAAAAAAAAAAAAAAAAAAAAGAAAAAAAAAAAGAAACACACAACCCCTCTTGAATCAAACTGAATTTTCTTTCCCATCAACGACATGTCCTGCATTTTAACAATTTTATTGTTCATTTATGGAAGCAAAAGTTACACACTTTGTTTTAGAGGGGCATGAATAACATGTATTTTTTTAATTGTTTAATTTAATAAAAGTAATGGACAGCCACCATATGGTAACAGTAGGTTACTTTATTTAAAAAGTAGCCTAATGCATTAGAGTATTAGTTACTGTCAAAAGTAACTGCATTATTGCCCAACATTGCATGGGAGCGTCACAAATCATAACCTGTCCTTTTAATGCAATTGTATCATACACAGGTGGAATGCTTTTATTGACGGAGAACAACCCCAAGCGGGGCTCCAACCGCGGAGTCTTTGCTCCCCGAATCGTCGGACTGAAACGCTATCGTTACGCCAGGAAGGCACAGAATAAAAGCAGCCAGAGATGAGCACAGAAGCGGTTACTTCTTACTCAACAATTACCTTTCAGGTTAATTCGCTTTGCGCTCTGATACACATTACCACTCTGAAACAAACAAAATGCTTCTTTTTAAGCTTTTAGTTGCTATATTACCTCTCAGAGCGCAACGCCCTCTGATACAGATGACCGTGCTGAACTACAAATAAAAACTTTTCCTAACTCCTATTTAGCTTTTATATAGATTACCTCCCAGAGCGCTACACACTCTGATACGTATTACCACACTAACTTTAACACAGACTATGTCCGCACACCGAGCGCCGAACCTCGGCATCTTAAATAGCGGCGTGCACACACAGGTGTCGCGAGTTGCGCTAATTGCAGCTACGTGACCGAGAGCCTATAAAGAGGCGTGCTGGTGGCAGTGAGTTTACCTGACAGACACCCGCGACGTTACAAGTGCAGCTTATACATAAACATGCATTTCCATTGTATATGATCAGATAAAGTTTGTTAATTAAATGAGATTTTTCATTTCAGTTAAAACTTTCACAAAGCTTCTGCAGTAGGCTACAGACTGTAATATCTCCTGTGTGCCTTTTAGATCATGAACATACACTGATATAGAGCATGAATACAGTAGGTTGTAGCTTCGCAATTAAATAATAATTGTAATAATCATAATATATTTAATTTTGTTTTATGATATTCATTAATAATAGCTTCATTTTTCCTTTTTATATTTTAAGGCTTGTTCACAACGATTATGAAAAAAATAATTTCTATTTTACCCAAACGTACTGTGAGGGTCCGCTGGGAACGTTTGGCAGAGTCTCCGGTCAGAGAGATCTTCAACTCCCACCTCCGGCAGAGCTTCAACCAGATCCCGAGGGAGGTTGGAGACGTTGAGTCTGAGTGGACCATGTTCTCCACCTCCATTGTCGACGCGGCCACGCGGAGCTGTGGCCGTAAGGTCTCTGGTGCCTGTCGTGGCGGCAATCCCCGAACCCGGTGGTGGACACCGGAAGTAAGGGATGCCGTCAAGCTGAAGAAGGAGTCCTATCGAGCCTGGTTGGCTCGGGGGACTCCGGAGGCAGCTGATAGGTACCGGAGGGCCAAGCGAGCTTCAGCCCGGGTGGTTGCAGAGGCAAAAACTCGGGTCTGGGAAGAGTTCGGTGAGGCCATGGAGAAGGACTATAGGTTGGCCTCGAAGAAATTCTGGCAAACCGTCCGGCGCCTCAGGAAGGGGAAGCAGTGCCCTGCTCACACTGTTTACAGTGAGAGTGGGAATCTGCTGACTTCGACTGGGGACATTCTCGGACGGTGGAAGGAGTACTTCGAGGATCTCCTCAACCCCACCGACATGTCTTCCACTGAGGAAGCAGAGGCAGAGGGCTCAGTTGAGGACTCATCGATCCCCCAAGCTGAGGTCACTGAGGTGGTTGAGAAGCTCCTCAGTGGCAAGGCACCGGGGGTGGATGAGATCCGCCCTGAGTACCTCAAGTCTCTGGATGTTGTGGGGCTGTCTTGGTTGACACGCCTCTGCAACATCGCGTGGCGGCTGGGGACAGTGCCTCTGGACTGGCAGACTGGGGTGGTGGTCCCTCTGTTTAAGAAGGGGGACCGGAGGGTGTGTTCCAACTACAGGGGGATCACACTCCTCAGCCTCCCCGGAAAAGTCTATGCCAGGGTACTGGAGAGGAGAATTCGGCCGATAGTCGAACCTCGGATTCAGGAGGAACAATGTGGGTTTCGTCCCGGTCGTGGAACACTGGACCATCTCTATACCCTCACCAGGTTGCTGGAGGGTTCATGGGAGTTTGCCCAACCAGTCCACATGTGCTTTGTGGATCTGGAGAAGGCATTCGACTGTGTCCCTCGTGGTGATCTGTGGGGGGTGCTCTGGGAGTATGGGGTCCGGGGCCCTTTGCTAAGGGCTGTTCGGTCCCTATATGACCGGAGCAGGAGTTTGGTTCGCATTGCCGGCAGTAAGTCAGACTTGTTCCCGGTGCATGTTGGACTCCGGCAGGGCTGCCCTTTGTCACCGGTCCTGTTCATTATTTATATGGACAGGATTTCTAGGCGCAGTCAGGGGCCGGAGGGAGTCCGGTTTGGGGACCACGGGATTTCGTCTCTGCTTTTTGCAGATGATGTTGTCCTGTTGGCTTCTTCAAATCAGGACCTTCAGCGTGCACTGGGACGGTTTGCAGCCGAGTGTGAAGCGGCAGGGATGAGAATCAGCACCTCCAAGTCCGAGGCCATGGTTCTCAGCCGGAAAAGGGTGGCTTGTCCCCTTCAGGTTGGTGGAAAGCTCCTGCCTCAAGTGGAGGAGTTTAAGTATCTTGGGGTCTTGTTCACGAGTGAGGGAAGGATGGAGCGGGAGATCGACAGGCGGATCGGTGTATCTTCTGCAGTGATGCGGTCGATATACCGGTCTGTTGTGGTGAAGAAAGAGCTGAGCCGCAAGGCGAAGCTCTCTATTTACCAGTCGATCTACGTTCCTACCCTTACCTATGGTCATGAGCTTTGGGTCATGACCGAAAGGACAAGATCCCGGATACAGGCGGCCGAAATGAGTTTCCTCCGCAGGGTGGCTGGGCGCTCCCTTAGAGATAGGGTGCGGAGCTCGGTCACTCGGGAGGAGCTCAGAGTAGAGCCGCTGCTCCTCCACATCGAGAGGAGTCAGCTGAGGTGGCTCGGGCACCTGTTCCGGATGCCTCCTGGACGCCTCCCTGGGGAGGTGTTCCGGGCATGTCCAACCGGAAGGAGGCCCCGGGGAAGACCTAGGACACGCTGGAGGGACTATGTCTCTCGGCTGGCCTGGGAACGCCTCGGTATTCCCCCGGAGGAGCTGGAGGAAGTGTCTGGGGAGAGGGAAGTCTGGGTGTCCCTGCTCAGACTGCTGCCCCCGCGACCCGGCCCCGGATAAGCGGTAGAAGATGGATGGATGGATGG